>NW_013562494.1:5302071-5554269 GCF_000835505.1 Exophiala xenobiotica | reverse complement strand
CCCTAACCCTAACCCTAACCCTAACCCTAACCCTAACCCTAACCCTAACCCTAACCCTAACCCTAACCCTAACCCTAACCCTAACCCTAACCCTATTCTCTATAAATATTTATATTTTTCTCTTTGTTCTTAAACTATAGTGAAGTCGTAGTCTCTTTAGACTCGATCTCTTTAAAGATATCTTTATTTAAGATCTTTAGTTTAATCGTAGAATAAGTAGAGTCTAAGGAACTTAAGAGATCTATTTTAATAGATATTAATTATAGAGCTAAACTTTTAGTGACTTTAATTTATAGAACTATTATATAGATAATTAATAAATATTATTTACTTTAATCGATTCTAAATTAATATTTAGAGAATATAAGGAATATCTAATAAAAATAAATAAAGTATAATAATAAAGGGTTTCGTTAATTAGTATTAAATAATCTTAATCTTTAGTCTCTATAGAACTCTAAGTATAAGGAGAGTAAGCTCTTCTAATATAAGTTATATATCTATATCTATCGAGTTAGATAGATAACCTAACGCTCGATATTCTATTAAGTCTAAATATCGAATTATCTAGGACTTATATATAAAAGATCGTTAATTTATCTAGAAGGCCTAGATATATTCTTAATAAATACTAAGATATAAAGTATCGCCTAGAATACTTAGTTTTAAATTATAGATAAGAATCGTTAATTCCTAGCGAAGAGATATATAACGATAAATCTTAATCGTAATATCTATATAATTATAAATATATTAAATTAAATCTATTTATATTCTATAGATATAAGTATAGTCGTTTATCTTAAGGGTATATTAACTATAATATAGCTCGTATTATTAAATAAACTATATTAAAGTAATTTAGTAATAATATAATAAATTATCTAAAAGATTATAGAAATATACTATAGTACGTCGATTATAGTAAAATAAAATAAAAATTAATACTAATAAAAGATAATTATAAATTAGTATAATCTTAAAATAATATTATTCGACTCTTTTTATTATAACTAATTAAATAAATTAATAATTTAGACTTTATTATTAATAATAATATATTAAGTATTTAAGATAGTATTAAGAAATAATCTATCTAGACTAAGTAACTTTATAGTTCTCTCTAGATCTTTATTAGTATAACGAGAATAGATGGGTCTAATATAATATAACTCTATTTAATTGATATTGATTTTACTTAATAAATTAAGATATTTAATTATATTAATTTATTAAAGAAATTATTAAATTATTACGATCTACGATCTAATCGCTTATTAAATATAATATTAGAATTTTTATTTTAGTTAAGAGACTTATTAAAGAAATACAATAAAAACTTATATATTTCTTAGCTATTTACTAAATAAGTACTAAGGAACTTTAGTTTTTTTATAGTTTTAAAGTTAAGTACTAACTTAAGGATAGTTTACTAATTAAATTTAGACTAATATAATAAATTATAGAATCTTTGCTATCGAGAATATATAATGTTTTATTAAGGAGATAGATAATATATCTATTAATATTATATTAATTATAATAGTATTATAATCTTATCTACTTAATAAATTTTATATCTATTTAGAAATAAAATAGTATATTCTTAATTAAGCCTAAATACTTTAATAATAGCGATAGCGATAAAAGAAACTCTAAAGTCGTAGAGATTAAATATAAGATTAATCTTTTAATATTTTAATTAGCTTATCTCTAACGAGATTATCTTCTTTAACGTCTTATATTAATATTGACTTTAATAGTCTATAAGATTTAATGATTATTAATTAACTACAAAATAAATTAAGAATACTATAAATTTAACTACGATAATCTCTAAGTTAATTAAGTAAGAGTAACTAATATAATTACTAAATATCTAAAAAGTATAAATCTACTTTTATTATCTTAATAATAATAATTAATTAATAAAAAAATTCTTATATTTTTTTAATATTAAAAGTAAATTAATAATATTCTATACTAAATATAAGATATAAATCTTTTAATAAAATAAATTAATTTTAAAATAGAGTTTTTAAAGTTTTACTATAAATTAAAATATAAAGTTTCTTTAATAATTTTAAAAAAAGAGTAAAGAGAAAAAGTTTAATTAAAAGAAAATATTAAGAAAAAAAAATAAAAATATTAAGTATAGAATAAAATAATAAATAGTTTAACTAAAAAAAAAATTATTAAAAAAAAAAAAAAGAAACTCTTCTCGAATAATTTATAAAAGAAATATCTCTCGAGGAGATAACTAAGTTTAAAACTAAAGAGAATATTTCTCTAAGCTATATTTTTTAATATTCTTAAACTTTACTATCTCTTTTATCGAGGATAGTAAATCTTACTATTATTTTCGTTTATAAATAAAAAATAACTAAGTTAGTATATTAGATCTTAGCTCTTAAGAAAAAGTTAAACCCTTATAATCGCTACTAAAAAATAAAAGTTATACTAAATTATCTTAAAACTTAGCGAAGAGAGGATTAGAGAGATAATAACCTATCTCAAAACTATAGTATAACGACGAGAAGTCGTACGATTATATAATTGCCCGCGTTCGATAGCGCTGGATAAGCCGAGCATAGTGCACCCATTCCCTTCCAAATTATCGACGATGGACGCGCATAACACGAAAGGTGCACTACCGGGGTGCACCACCTGGAATCGGAGAAGGCCGGCCCGCCCGATTGGCCGCCCCACCCGGGTGTACTACATGATGCGCGCCGCCTCTCGGCTAGGATAATATAGCGATAATCTAGGATCGTCCTAGAAAATATTAATAAAATCTTAGGTATTAATTTCTTGCTTAACTTAGCGCTAAGCTATAAGCTTAAACCTTAATTTAATATAGAATCTAGCCTAGATTCTCAGTATTATATAGTTAGGAGTCGTGACGGTCGGCGAAGCTCTTGCTGATCGCCTACCTCCTTATCCACTCGCATTCAATGTATCGACCGGTTTTTATTGAATAGTATGGGATGGCCATCCTCAGTCGCCTACCCTTAGCGTACTTGGCTACCTGTTAATCGATGAGCAGCATATCAAAAAGAGGTGATCCAATGGGCACCGGTTCCGGACTTCCGAAATGACATCCCTCCCTAGTAGGATATCCTGGACATCCGGTAGCCGCGGAACTGCCGGAAAGGCCGGCCCCGCACTTCCCATCACCCGTCCTATTGTTTGCCTCCTGACGTGCCCCTGGACTCTTTCGCCTCCATTGCGTCGCACTCATCGTGGTCTGGACTCGTCAGTTCGAGTTTCATTGAGCAGTTCAGCAACGTTGTCTTTGCCAGTCAGTATTTAGATGGAGTCTACAGATATTCGGACACGGCCGAGTCTATAGTCGATGGGATCCAGTTAAGGGTAGGCGGTATTTACGCGAGATTCAAACGACTTTTAGATGTATCGGAAGTAGTAATGCTAGTCTTCCTCGACCTAGACACGAGCACAAACTCTTAGGTGTTCCAACAACTGCTCATTGGGACGTCTAGGAATTTTTATTCTCATAGAATTTGGAACGTAGTCGTTTCCAATGCCCTGCCTCCTCAGGATATTCTGAAATCCACTTGTCCAGGTCCTGCAAGTGTACCTCCTCGCACCCGTGAGCTCTTCCAATGCGCTTGTTCTCGTCTGGTCGATTATACGTTAGCAAAATGGACTGGCCTGAACGAGTGATACAGGGCAAAAGGGCAAGTCTTCATGCAAAACCAATTCAAAAGTCACAGGAGGCTGATGCTGACCGTGTAAGCTTTCCCTCATGGCTGCCGAATGCTGACCCGTTTGATGAGGATCGAAATATTGCAAAGTGGCGTAGGTGACAACCACCGAGGGAATAGCGATTTTAAGGATTTGGTTCATTGGGAGAGAAAGTACGGTTCGGTCAATATCCAGGATTGCTGCTAAATGGGTGGGTGATGGATGTTACTATACAGAGCAGCTTTGGTGGTGACTAGATAAGTTGCAGCGGAGCATCGACTTTACCTAAGCCCCTAGATATGGTAAGTTATAAACAAGAACGTCAGTGGCGCGGGCCTACATATACTATTACCGGCGTATGTCGGACGACTTCGTCATAATTCACCGTCGGCTGTTTAAAAGGGTCTGAGAGTTCACCAGTGGGCCATGTTCCTGTTCGCCGCACGAATCGCAGCCGCCGGTCACGTCGAGACATCCTTTTCACTCATGGACCACGGGGTGATCAACACGTGCCCGTTGTGCATGGACGAAGGATATTTTAAATGGTCTGGAGATGATTGACTCCAGTCGAGACCGAACAAGCATTCCAAGTCAAAGCCAAAAAGATACAACAGTGACCTATGTGTCTTTACCCTGAACAGATTGTATCTGATCGAATAAAAGTCTTTCCTGGTCACAACATCTACAACAAATGATTCTCCGACTGGTGAAGTTATCGTAAGGTGACGATTTAGATCTCTGGTAGCATTGTCCAGGGGAGTGGCCTTTTGGTAGATAGATCCTCCATTAAATTCTTGGCCATCATGCCATTAGTAGGCCAGCTGCGTTGTGAGCTCCCTTTCATAAGTCCTATGCCTGCTAATCGCGGCGAAAAACTTGCCCAGGAAGCCCTCGGCGGTTTTCATTATGTCCAACACATTCCCAACGTGTTTTGGCCCAACACTCCCCGCAGTGATGACTCCATAGCTCTCTTCAACATGATCCTGGGCCTGGGTCGACAACTTGACATGTCCATGCGCTAGTGGTCCCAGAGCCTCTCGCACAAGCTCAACACCTCTACCCGTGGCCGCAATGGCTTTGCAGTGCGCAAACGCCTCGCGCACCCATTGCACAGCTCGCCCGTTCCGGCACAGGTCGGCCACGTGGCTGCCATCCGGAACGAACACGGCATCGACCATAGTGGACCGCAAGCCTTCAAAATGGTGCGCTGGCGTGACGGATTGTGCTCCCGAGGCTGAGGCATCAGCTGGATTGATGGAGGACCGGCGGGGGCCGATAATGCATGGAAAAGCGCGAGCGTCTTTGAGCGCAGCCATCATAGAGGCAAAGTCGGCGCTCGCAAAGCCGTCACTAAGAAGGATAGCGACACGGCGAGTCTCGATGGTGGGAATTCGTGGGGCATAGTATGACTGGGCAAGAGCCCTCGAGGAGCGGGCATGAGCGGCCCGTGGGGACTTTTGCGGCACCGCAGCACCGACCATGGCGGCGACATTTTGAGCCAACTGCAAGTTCATTTCGGCCAGACGCTCACAGATACGGTTGTAGACGACGGGGTCGTCGCAGTGGTCAAGCTCGAAACAAAGAGCTGACTCGAGGTGGGTGCGCTCATGCGGCGGCAGTGAGTTATAAAACAGCTCGGCCTGGTCGATGTGTTCCTGGAACTTGGGTGATTTTGTCCGCGCCTTGATACCCGCCAGTTTCTCCGGGTAGGTGCTATAATTCTGCGCGGTGGGTCGTTTCGGCGGCGTCGCCTCAAATTGATTCGGCCAGTAGTTGACATTTCCTTTGTGGATGCGTTGCTGACCGGCTCCGTCGCGATGAATATTCATTATTGGGCAGACAGGCCGATTGATGGGCAGCTGCTGAAAGTTAACACCTAACCTAGAGATCTGTGTGTCAAGGTATGAGAAATTCCGGCCCTGAAGAACGGGATCGTCAGACATTTCGATCCCTGGCACAATATGTGAGGTGCAAAAGGCCGCCATTTCAGTCTGCGGAAAATACTCGTCTGGATTGCGGTTCAGTTCAAACTCGCCAATATAGCGGATAGGCACCAATTCTTCGGGCCAAACCTTAGTCGCGTCTAAGATATCAAAATCAAAGTCGTCTTGTCGATCTTCTGATAATACTTGAATACCGAATTTCCACTTGGGATAGACACCGTTATCGATCGCCTCGGCAAGGTCTTTTCGCAGGAAGTCGGGATCCTGGCCACCAATCTTGAGGTTCTCGTCCCACATAACGGAACACACGCCTAACGTTGGCGTCCAGTGAAACTTAACGAAATGCGACACGTCGTCCTTGTTAACTAGGCGATAGGTGTTGACGCCGAATCCTTGCATCATACGATAGCTCCGGGGAATGGCCCGATCTGAGATTGCCCACATGAACATATGTGTGGCTTCGGGATGGAGATACTGGAAGTCCCAGAAGTTATTGTGGGCTGTCTGTGCCTGTGGTACTTCTAGTCTAGGCTCCGGTTTTCCCGCGTGGACTGCGACGAGAGTTAGTTCCACATAGTGGCTTCCAAAGGCAGCAGAGGCTCTCACTAAGGTCTGGGAATTTCATCGCATCATTAAGAAAAAAGACCGGAATGTTGTTCCCGACAAGATCACAATTGCCGTCGTCGGTGTAAAACTTAAGTGCAAAGCCTCGTACGTCTCTAACGTTATCCGCACTGCACCGACTGCCTAGGATCGTCGACATGCGCGCGAACATAGGTGTTTGTTTGCCGACTTCGATTAGCATCTTTGCCTTAGTCACGTCCGCGGCACTCTCGAGAAGCGTGAAGGTGCCGAATACTCCTACATATGGAAATACATGCACATTCGCGGCTCTGAACCATCCTGCCGTACCGTTTTATCAATGGTTTCATTCCCATCTGGCCCAGATCCAGCTTGCTTGTAGAATTCGTTCATCGTGTGCCAATGGTACATCAACTCCTCATTGGTGGCTATGCACGATGCGTCGTCGATGGATTGACCACGATGGACTGCTGCCTTTTGTTCGCAACCGTTCCTTTTCGAGTGGTGTCTTTCGAGGGTCTTCTACTGCCATTCGTCTTCTCTGGGGTGGCAGGCAGTCGGATGGCAGGAGAAGGGAGTTTTCGTTGACGGTTTGGAGGTGCTCGTCTTCATCGGCTTGGTTGGCCAGATGGTGGACGTCAGGAAGGAGTGCCGCAATTGTGCGATCGTCAGCAATGTCACCTGCCACTGGTCCTGATCCACGTTCGGCGCTTCTGCCGTAAGTTCCTCAGCCTGTGCGTGACCTGTTGTTGTGCTTATTCTTCAAGAACTCCCGATGCCATGATGTGTACGATTTCTTTTTGTCACCTGGTGCGGATGTCACTGAAAAATCTTAACGGTCTCGGTTCTGGGATTTCCCTGCCTTGGATTGTAGCGTAGCACCTTGCCAGGGTGGCAAATTGTGGTTTGTAGGAAGCTTCGTCTCGGTCGGAAGGTTGCGCTCAGAAGATGGAGTGCAAGGCTTTCTAGAGGAACGCACAATCGAGCGGGCCGTAGCCGCAGGTAGGATCCAATGCAGTGGATTCGAGAGGGAGGCTCGGCTCAGCAGGATCGGTTCAGTAGTCTCCGTTCAGAAGGCTTGAGGTCGCAAATTCGGTGGCTGAATGGGAAAAGTAAGGAAGGATCACTGTTATTGCATTTTTTGCATTGCGGTGCATAGATGTCGGGTCTTCAGCATTGCGTCGCGCCAAGCTGACCGATCTCGAAGTCACATTGGTACTGATCATTCGTTCTGGCCATCAGTCATCTTGCTCGCTACTGAATTGTTGCGATAGATCGCGGTTGATATTAGCTCGAAGCTGTCAACCAAACGATGGGCAGTGCAAAACTCTGGGCACGGTTCGGTTTGCATTCCACCGAAGGACAGCTCCGCCCCTGACGGCGTAGCCTTGCAGATCCTGCATATTTCTTCGTTGCTGGGCTGTCTTCATCGGCACCTCCACCTACGGAGTTAGACAATCTGTTGCAGCGGGCATCGGAGGCTTTGCCAACACTTTGTTACAATGCTGGATGCTTCTCGTGCCGCAGCCGACATGGTTCCGACAGGTCAACGGAGAAGGCGACCAATGGACGAGGACATTGCTCCGATCGTTTTCTCTCGGGCCGCCGAGGTATCTTATGTGGCAAACTGCGGAGTGTAGCACTGTGAAAAAGTTCTAAAGCGTGCGACTGAATTGCATGATATCTATAAATTGTCTTCCAGGCACTTCAGAAGTGAATACGAATACTTGAGTGAGAGTTCCCGAGTATACTTCTTCCTAAGGTTTTATTTGGTTCGTCGTGTCTCTGACTACTACATATCGACACGACCTCCATCCTCCATCTCTTGTTCGTACATAATGATCCCGACTCTAGACGGTTTAGATGATGTTTCTGATGACAGCCATGATATAATCCTTCGGACCTCTCCGCTTGTTTTCTTCCCGCATTTTTTCGATGCTGGCCCGCCTCTGTTCACTCGAGACACCTGCACCACTGATCATCTCTCGTTGTTCCTCCCTCATACCAGTGTAGATATCAATATCCTTCGTTCTGATGAACAACTTGCGGTCCTCCGGCCGGGCGGTCCAGCTGTAAATCTTCCAACACAAGAATAGGAAGATAAGCAGAGGACCAGCGAGGTAGAGTTGAAAAAAGGTGTTGGCATCCAGGTAAGGGCCACCGATTGGATACAGCGCGACGTAAAACTGGGCGATAAGGCTAACGACGTTGATGAGCAGGCACAACCACGAGCCCCAGACGCCGAAAGCAGCTCTAAAGGGGAGCTCGTCCACGGAATGACCATTGGCAGCCCTATAGGTCGTTAGTCAGGACCACAAGCCCTAAGTCTGCTGCTTACCATGCCGCGCGGAAGCGTATATGAGCCAGAGCGATACTGCCGTAAATGAAGAGGATAGAAAGACCCGATAATGACAGAAGCCAATTGAAGATGGTTCCGCCATCCTTCGCCAAGTTGATAAATGCCAGGCAACCGAAGAGAAGCTGGAGAATGACCACAGACACAGGACGGCCCTTCTTGTCAACGTAGGCCAGTATCTTAGGACCCATGCCTGTATGCAAAGTTAGCATCGTAAAATTATGGAATCGCGCACGCACCATTTGCCGCGAGAGCCTGAATTGTTCGAGTCGAGCCAAAAGTGCAGGAGTTGGCAACACTCATGACAGCTATCAAGATGACGGCATTGAAAATCGATGGGAGGACCTTAATGCCAGCAAGCTGAATTGCAATGACAAAAGGTGAGTGACGCGATTCGGAACCTTCGCCACTGTACAGGGGACTGTTCTCCGGGACGATCAAACCAACGAGGAAAAGGTTGACAATGTAGAAGATGGCGATACGCCATACGACCTGTTTCGAGGCCCTCGGGATCTCTCTTCTTGGGTTGGCCGTTTCCGCAGCAGCCAGTCCGGTCAGCTCAGTGCCAGTATAGGCGAAAGCCGCGGTGACGAAGACGCCGCAGAAGCCGTGGAAGCCATTGAGGAATGCGCTATAAGGTGAATGCCTGTTTCGAACAATTAGCCTCGCTGGTAGTCATTGTTGGTATGAAATACCAATATCTTGCACCAATGTAGCCTCTGTCGTCTGTCGGAACGCCACCGCAGTTGATTATTATTCCAAGGATCATGAAGCCTATGCAGGCAATGACCTTGATTAGACTGATGATGAATTCGACCTGTTCAATTAGCTCATCTTCCAGAAGTCTTTCGGTGTACTTGCCTCGCCATACCCCCTCACACCAAAAAACTGAATCGCAGTCAAAGCAACAAGCAGCGGGACGATCCAAGCACTGTTGTTGATGCCCTCCGAACCTGGCCAGTAGTGGATGATATTGCAAGCAGCCGAGATTTCAAAGGGAAGGACGGTAAGCCAACTGATAGCGTACTCCCAGCCGCAAGCAAACCCCAAGGAGGGATCAACGAAGCGGCAGATGTACATGGTGAAGGCTCCATTGACGGGATACATGACGGACATTTCGGCGAGTGCCTGCATCATGAGGTAGCTAAATGATCATGTCAGCTAAGGATGGTTTTCTGATATCCAAGAAACATACACCATGACACCTAAAAATGCGTTAGCTATGGCATCGCAGTTTTTGCAGAGTATAACTGACCAATAATCATGAAACCAAGAAGCACAGAAGCAGGTCCACCAGTCTGAAAAGCACCACCCGAACCAATGAACAGACCGGCACCAATTGCACCACCACTATGTTCGTCGATTAGTATGCACTTGCGAGTCGGTATTCGTCTTACATGGCAATCATTTGCATGTGTCTGCCCTTTAGATCGCGGTGAAGTAGGTTCTGGTCGGCTATCACCAGAGCATGATCCTCTGGGTCGACGCTGAACTGCCGACCGCGTACATGGTCACTAAAACTGCCCGGTCCCCGAGCCGGAACATCGGTGGCGATCTTCTCATCGGGCGCATTGGTTTCGTTCTTGACACTCATCTTTACGACAGTCCAGAGACAGAAATGAAGCAGAAAAGAAGGGTGTAAGCTCAAGGCCGCAGTCACCCCAGTTTTAAAGCACCAAGCACGGCCAAGCTTCGCATAAATCGGCAAGCATCCCTTCAAATGCGACGTCATGTAACTACGGCATGCGGCAAATCGTCCACTGTCGTATCAAGAGTGGTTCGGCGGAGCAGATGCCTGATCCATTCAGAAAGCGCATTGGTAGGCGATACAGTAGGGTGACATCGTGCCAAGATAACAACATACTGGCGCGCTTTCATTGGCGAAACTTACCTAGGTAATGTAGGCCTGACGGAGATGCCAGGGCATTTCTGGATGGACAACCGACAGAAGCAGTCGCGTGCGATAGTGAAATGCCCGTTCATGATACCAGATATTGAATTACAAATGGGATCAGGCCATCCAATTGCATTTAGAGTCGAAGCCAAAGAGTTCGGATGTCTCCGAGCCTTGGATTGACATCTGCCCCAACTGTCCTGCCAGCATGTCACGCAAATGCGCACAGGTCCTTGAGATGGCCACCGTGGAAGTCGATTGGCCTTGGAGACATCGCCGGCACTATCACCGTGGAAAGAGGGCAGACATACTTGTCACCAAGTGGCGAAACAACTCGATTGTTTCCGATACGTGATCCAATCCGCGCACTTCTACTCTACGCCAACAGCTCCAACATCGATACAGTTTTCATCAATGATGAGCTTGTCTTGTCTCAATGTAAATTTACCAACGTAGACTGGACCAAGTAGAGCTGCGCACATCGGTTCAGTCCATCCTGGAGAGCAAAGAAAAGCTCCTACGCAGATTTGGAGGCTGCATGCAATGCCATGGTGTAAATGTTCGCCATCCAACGGCCGGGAAGGAACATGGCAAGCGATATATCGAATTGCTATCCGTAATAGCCACCACTAATTGTTGGTGCCATCATGTGCGTTTGGTCTGCCATCGAACACAAGTTTCGAAAAGCCTGTAGTGGCATAATCAGCGTATAATTGAAATTCATCAATAGCAATCCTACCGGCGAGCCCGATGCTCATGATGTTAGAACAGTGAGTGATACGGACGTGTACGGAGTACTTTGCAATGAAATGGTCCAAGCTCCTGTCATGACGCACTGCCACACCCTCGTATAATTTAGGCTTGTGGGAATCATGCTTGATCTGAAGCTAAAGGTTTCTCCGAGCCCCTCCAGCCTGGGTTGAGATGGAGATGTAGCTTATCAGTTCGATAGCTAAGGGTAGCAGTGACTGGGCAGCAATTGTATGTACGTAATTGGTGTGATCCTTATCATGTCGATCTGTTTGACTGCCCATCCACGGCTCTCAAAATTCCAGGTCCTTCCAGATACAGTTAGAGCAGTCTCGCCAAAGTCTCGGAAGTAACAGAACAAGGTTTGGTGCTGGCACTCCTCAGGTACCTACGAGCTCGTACGAGTAGAGTAAAGCCTTACCAGCCTGGGCCGAGTACAGTACTAAGGAGCAATCAACATGACGGAAGTGAAGGCAGACTTATGATGTTTCGCCAAAGCTTTGGCCAAGCCTGACAAGCTCAGTCTCGCCGGTTCACACATCTCATACCATTTAGGGAACCTTGCCGGATGTGCCTCCACACCTACCAACAACCTACCTAGGTATCTTCCTCCATATGAGGTGGTTTTCCACCAATCAACATCGTACTTTTGCGGAGAAGCCTGGCTGGCAAGCTGGGAGCTGCCTCGGTTGGGGTTGTCCAGCGTGTCCAGCTTCTTTCATCATTTGCTTTCAGGTCTGCAATGCTTTCGTTGTCAAAATCCAGCAACCGTGGTTATTGTCATCACTTCTCACTTCATCACAACTCTTCCTCTGCCTCCAGCCTCGAATCGTGGCACATCAATTCCCCCCTCACATACCACAACCTCGGAAAATGTCCTCCTGCTACTCTACCGCGTCCCTTATCCACGACTCGCACGTGGTTCAAGTTGCCAATATCACTGCGAGGTACCCAATCGCCACTCTACAATCCATGGGAAAAGAACAATGCCGACTGCGACATGACCATTCAGGCGCGTTGTGAAAGGCAAGTGGAGGTCAACGCATGCTATTTGGCAACTTGAACCACATGCGAGTCATGGACATGCCACGAAAATCCCAGCCGCCGAAGCCCCATCGCAGTTGCAGCAGGTAAGCTGCAAAAATGCGAAGCCTTGTTCACGTATCGGCGAAGAGGCAGGCAAGATGGTGGACATTTACACTAGGTGGAGACACTTTCAAGCCTCACCGGTCGCATCCCACAAGAGAGCGTCAAAAATTTGTTGGAGCATGTTTTCTTTTTGGGTGTGTGCTACGGCAAATCGTGAGTCAACTCAAGAAGCAGCCGAGATAAGCCTGTCGAGAAGAGGCTAACACTGGTCCAGATCCTCCGCTTGCGGCTCTCCTGTGATTGAGGAGCTTCAAATTTTCCAGACGATCTCCCATCGTCCGAATATCCTTGTCGGTCAGCCGTCGGCTACACCCTTTAGCCACAGATGATTTCGGCGCCTCATTTCCTCGATTCGCACACCGTTTGGCTTCTTCCAGTCCAGCGCTTCCATTCTCTGCTGCCATCACATTGACCTGGGTCCCGCCCCTGCGACGGTGAAGACTTGTGAGCGGCGTTAACGCCCTTCCTTCGTTGTGAACGGCGTTTTCCCAGCGACCAGCAAGTCATGCGAACAAAGAGAGAGGAAGGTGCAGGCGCTCGCGTAAGGGCTGAAAAGATAAGGAGGATCTTTGCGTACATCGAAGGGCAGACTCTGAAGTGACCATACAAACCAAAAAGGAGACAATGGTTCGGCACAGAAACTGCCCTGGGTAACAAATGTAAAGACAGAGAGGGAAGGTCAGAAAGGGCAGTGCACCATGAGTGCAGGAGTCCATGAGAAGAACCTTTAAAGACAAGCAAAATGAAAGTACTCAACACAGTTCGGCTCGCGTTTCATGCCCATCAGTAACAGTCTGCTTCTGGTTGCCTTGACACTGAGGATACGATACAACCCGTCGTCCGACCTGCAGCGCTGCGATCCTGCAGACCGAACTCTTCCTTACTCTCGGAATATGCCTCGGATCAAGACCCAACTTGTTCTGACGAGGTGCAACTTAACATTGACAGTCAAGGAGGTTTCTTTGGCGGTGTCGACCATCCTGAGAGGCATTAAACGGACCACATTTTCCCCAGCTTTCACCCCAATAACACCTCCACATCCTCCACGCCACCAACAAAAGGATGGAGACGAGATATTTGGAGATAGCATTTCTTCCAACCAGGATCAATCATTCAGTTGAAAATAACTACCCGTCGCTAATCTCGATCAGAGGATGTGGGGATGTGGAGAGAAGCTGACTACTTCTTGGGAACCTCCTCATCAAGACACCGACAACGAGAATTCTTGCACACATCTCGCATACGAGTCCGTGGACGGGGCAATCAACCATGCCAATATCAATCAGCGCCGTGGCCTCCCACAGCTATATCTTTTTAGGAGCGACCGCTTTTGTAGCATTTGCCGCCTTGGTAGCATGGAATATCATATCCATTCGAGGCCCGCCCACACCAAAGGGACTCCGGCGCCCTCCATCACCGCCTGGTGCTCGATTCTTTAGTGGCCATGCCCATCTTTGGTCGGGCCGGGTGACGAACAATCCCAGTCAAAGTCAACTTGTCAAGTGGGCACGAGAATATGGCGAGATTTACGAATTCCGGCTCGGTGTCGAGCGTTGGGTAATTGTCAGTTCACCGGAAGCGGTCAAGGTTGGTTCCAGTCTACCATCGCGACTGAAGCATTGCGTTGAAGCTTCGCTCAGGAAATCTTCGACAAGAATGGCGCCCTCACAGGAAGTCGACCTGCATTCCGAGTCATGAACATTCTTTCTGGTGGATACCGGATGTTATTCATGGTATGAGCAGCCTTCTTCAGGGTCGATCTTTACTTTTGCTGACTCTAGCGCAGCCATACGGCAAGAAATGGCGCTCCCTCCGAGCCATTGCCCACCGCTGCCTAAGCATCAAATCCGCCGAAGCCATAAAACCATCATCAAGCCTCGAGTCCCACCGATATCTACTTGACATCCTACGGGACCCAGACAACTTTCTGGACCACGTCAAGCGATATACGTCAAGCGTGATTATGTACTCGATCTACGGCCGGCGTGTGCTTGATCTTGACGAAGCAGTGTTGAAGGCAATCTACGAGGAGACTAGTCATTTCTCGGAAGCCATGGCACAAGTACATACAGTCGACCAGTATCCCATTCTTGAACGATTACCAAAGTCCCTGCAATGGTGGCGTCCAAAGTGGGAAGCCTACCATCAGAAGGAGGTGGAACTCTGGATGGGTCTATGGAATGATCTCAAAAAGCGACTCAATGCCGGCGTTCGCACGGGGTGTTTTGCCGAGAAATTCCAAGAAGAGGATTATCTTGCGATGGGCATCTCCGAGACTCAGGCCGCTTATGCGGCTGGTAGCATGATCGAAGCAGGGAGCGGTAGGTGGCCCAGATTCTGTTTGATGCAGTCGATTGACGGACGGCAGACACGACGCAGCTGACCATGAACAGCATGATTCTGGCAATGGTGGCCTTTCCCGAGGTTGTATCCAAGGCGCAGAAAGAGCTCGATGCTGTGGTGGGTGACCGCATGCCTGAGTTCACGGATATGCCGAATCTGCCATATATTCGGGCCATGGTGAAAGAAGTTCTGCGATGGAGAAGCGTTAGTAATGACCATGAACGCCATGTCAGCTCGGCAAGTTTGCCTCCCCCTGTTCTGAGTAGTGACTGATTGTGTCCAGGGCGATGTCGTCTACAAGGACTACTTCATCCCTGCAGGGTCGTCGGTCGTCATAAACCAATGGTGAGTACTTTGTCTCTGCAAACGTACAGAATCTGATAGTGGCGGTAAAATCAGGGCGATGCATTTCGATCCAGACTTATTTCCAGAACCCGAACGGTTCAATCCTGATCGCTATTTGGGGACTCCCGTGAATGACCTTACGGCCGGCGAATGTATACATACAAATGATGTCAATCTCCGCGATCATTGGTCTTTCGGCGCAGGTCGACGTGTGTGCGCCGGGTATAATTTGGCGGAAAATTCGCTTCTCATCCTGACAGCGAGATTGCTTTGGGCGTTTGATGTGCGTCCGACCATCGACCAGCAGACCGGTCAAGGGACGAAGTACGATGTCTGGAACTATTACCCGACGAGGTTGTTCGGACCAAAGCCGTTTCCAGTCGACTTTCGAGTAAGAAGCGAAGAGAAAAGGCAGGCAATCCTCAAGGCTGAAATTTAGGTCTTGAGAAGGATATTGTAGCTTACGCTAATGTGAACCGTCAAACACAGTATCAGAAGACCTCCTGACGGTAGAAGAGTAGAGCTGGGATTCTCTGCAGCGATAAAGCAATCCTGGGCAATAGGCCGACTATCTAAAACGAAGAGATATCTTGATTTCTTGGCGTAGGTCGTCAGTTCGGCTTCCCAGTAGCCAAGCAGACTCAGCATATTGACTCAATAATCTTCCATTTATTGACGAGAATGGTATAAAATAGTATCGCTTTTGTATGTGAATGTATCGCTAAACCCGAGTTGAGAGACATGCCACCAAACCCCAACCAGTGCTAATGACTTGGATGGCTCGACGACATACCTTTCAACGGAAACCTTTCGTCTACAACGTTCTACCTATCGCACCATATAGTACACAATTCATACACCATCTAGTATGGCTTCATGATGGGGAGGGCCTTGTTGTCTCGTCCCTCCTCGACTCGTACCTCATACTCTTGCTTCACCATGATACCGTTTCCGTGTCCGACCAACTCATTTTCCGAACCGTGCAGACTTCCATTTGGAGCAGGCTCGCTGATCTCATCGACATCCTTCATGTGAACGAAATCCTTGCCGTCATGATTGACACGCGATCGGTTCTTGGAACGAGACGTCAACTCGATGCCATGTCCGCTTTTTGAAGGCATTCCACCGCTGGTACTGATCCCATACCCTTTGTCAGCGCCTCGTTGATCAACAAAGGTTCGAATGAAGAGACGTAGAATCGGTGCGGTCGTCGCTATAGGGATACAATAATTCTCAATCCTGTAACAGTCAGTGATCAAGCAATAAGGACACGGGTCATGTACTCACTTGACCCAAAGGACAAAAGGCACGATGTTCCAGGTGAAATCGGACCTGCTGCCAAGGGCGGAGAGTAGCTGGAAAGAATGTCAGCGAGTTGACCCATGCACACACAATTCACCTTCTCTTACATAAGTCTTGACAATCGAAGCAACTCCTGAAAGAAGCAGCGGTCCACACAAGAGGGCAGTCTGCCAGAGACGTTGATTGCGGATACGGCTGTCGAGTTTCTTGAATCTCCCCAAAACCGACACGTGGTGACCGCCGGTGTTTCCTCGAAACATGAATTGCCATAGCTCGAAGCCTGCGAGGTATGTCAAGGTAAAGTCGACGAGAGTATTCAGAGCTGCCAATGTTAGTCTTCGATACTGGGAGATGGTGCATATCTGACGTACCGCCCTGAACGTATCCTACGGTGGCTTGCACGGTAGGCGCCTGGCATACCGCGGACCCATCTGTGGGCAGAGGATCCCACATGTAGTGAAAGTAAGCCGCTCTGTTGACAAGACGATATGGGTTCGGTCCACACTGCAGGAAGATCTGGAGTATGGTGAACAGGTTGGCGACAAATTGAACCACCAAGCAGACGATGACGACTATTCGCAGGCTCTTCCGATTTTGTGCGAAACATGTGTACAGGAAGAGGATGACACCAGTTCGAGACCACATGGCGGCAGCAACAGCGAAAGGTTGGGAGATGAAATCCCATTTCATGGCACGGTTTCTCTCGATCGGCGTCAGGTAGAAAAAGTGCCTTCCCAAACCCCATTCGTGGCTGGAAAAAGAGTCAGTTGATGCCCTGTCCGACGGAAGGGAAGAAGAGGTCACCTTCGCCACACCAACACCATGTGTGCAATATCAAAAGCATATCCAAGTGCGAAGAAAAGGTCTTCCACTCCCCAGACTCGTTCAGGTTTTGAGATCGTTGGCAGCAGCCATGCTACCCAGGCTTTCACAGCATACCGGAAGGTCAACACGAAGAACACGAACGCCGTGAGTACCCAACATCCAATAAGGATGCCGTTTCCTTGGTCCAGGAGTTAGCTCGCTGTCAACATGTCTCTACACAAAATCATACATACCTCTGTTAACATCAGGGCCGTCTGGCTTTGGGACCTCCATTTTTGATTTGTTCGTACTCTGTATACAAGCGCACCGCTCGAGGCTTCGTCCCTCTTATCTCATTTCTGGCTCTCACCTGAGTTTTTCTCCTGAAATGCCCCTTGCAGATGATGCCGGTAGGTTCAAACCAGAGTGGTTAGAAGTGCAGCAGGCTCGATGCAAAAAGGGCTGGCAAGCCGACCTAAGTCATCTCTTCTGAATACCACCTATACTGCAAACAGTAAGGATTGACACAGTTCCTGTGGAAAAAAAGGCCTTTAGGCCGGAAGTCGGAACGCTAGATATCCTTGGTAGGCTTAAGTCTGGTCTATCGGTCTGTGGGCCACGCACCCCTTCGAGCTCTATCGACAAGCGAAGCAAAACGTGTCTTGGGGGTCGCGAACCGACCACTTACCGACAAAGTAGCGCCAAAAAGCAGAGTCAACATCGAGCACTCACCCGACTTCCTGTCTCGGTAGGGAGGACTCCGTGCTCGTCTATGAAAGTCCAGAGCGAACGAGCCTTGACAATCATGCCTTGACATCTGAAAAGAGAATAACCCCGCTTGAGAAATGTTCGGAAACCTTTAGGCCCTCAACTCGAAAGTCAAAGAGGACGCCAGGTATCACGCCGGGGAACTTTGGAGTCAGCGCCATGATCTACGGCTTCGGGACGGCACATTTGCCATTGGCACTTAGGAGATTGTCCCTGTGGACCCGCGACGATGAATCCGGCGCCGAATACGGCCAAAAAGCCTCGCACGTTGTAGCTTCCAACAATTGTGATCGCGTCAATCGCACCTTTGCTTTGAAAAAGTCCAGGAATGCGCTGGGAGCGAGCAGAGGATACAATGGTATGGTCGAACTAAGACAAACCAACCATGAGCTTAGCCACTTGGGAAGATATCCGTTACACAAGTCGCACGTCAAACTCAAAAACCAAGAATGATCCTTGTCTCGCGTCGCAGCTCTAATACATTAGTAGCGCTGGAGACTTGCAGGGAACTTCCCGTGTGCTCATCTTCCATGCCACAAATTACTCTGTATTCGTCCTACTGTATACTTCATACTCGCCGCTATTGCGAACGGTTGAGCTTTCTCATTTCGACCAGTCCTTCTCCAGCAACAGCATATGCTTCGAATGTGACCTCGAGGCCTACCATGTCCGCCATCTGCTTCCACTCCCGACTGCTTCGCAGTCTTCCGGCGTACAACTCGATCATAGTTGCATGCATTTTGCCGTAAGTCGCGTTCTTCGAGAATTCGTGTATCAGCATTCTAGAGTAGGGAGCCATGGCATCCGAAATCTTCTTCATCAACCTCAAAGCCTCCAGATCGGAAAGATTGTGGTAGATATGCGTCAAGCTGTACACGGTGGCTCCCCGTATCCCTTCGGGAGAATCATCCTTGAAGTCCCAATGAGTGATGGTCACTTCTTCTGCGTTGATTTGGTCGGGATGATAGTCTTGCAGGACCAAATTCTCCTTTTTGAGATGGGGAAACGCTCTCTTCACCTCGAGCAGCATTTCACCTCGCCCACCACCAACGTCCACCACGGCTATATCACTCTCTTTGCTCCGCAGAACATGCTCTAGATCGTAACCAAACCTCTTGAGTCGCTCTGGCATCGTACCAAAGCTTCCGAATTTACCTTCCATGAAGAGGTTGAAACTGGGCATTCGACCTTGGCTTTGCATGATGGAGTAAGTATGTTCAGTAGCGAAACGGTCTTCGCCAATGAGCTTATAGCCATACTGAGTAGGCGTCTTGTTTTCTTGGAATGGATATTCGAACTTGGTGTCCTGAAGCTTTCGCATCAGGAAAGCAGCAGCCCAAAGCGGTTCAGTTGTGCTTCCGAGGTTAGCATTTTAGCTTCACCATGGAACAAGATCATTACAAGTGCAGCATGCCATGTATCGACGACGGCACTTCGATCATGTGCCTCGTGATGGCATTGACACGAAATGTTGTGTCGTCCACAACGTCAACCAGACCCAGTCCGCCCATAGCCAACATTGTATCCTCTGGATTTGTTAACCATTGCGGTTTGGCTTAGAGCATTGCACCAACCTGTTAATCGAAGACCTTCGGAACCATTAGTATGACCCCAGTTTGTGCATATCACGTTCCTTACATAACGGCGTCCTTGTTTTCTCCTCTTCGGACCTCTCTTCATTCGAGGCGTGGGTAAGAGCTGAGGCGGTGGCAACAGGTCCTATCTTATTCAGCACTTGGAAGAGGTTGAAGTAGATCGCCACCGGGACGAATCCCAACGCAGCTGTCTAAGCAGGATGGTCAATTCCTCAAGCTCCCGTTGTTGGTACGTTTGTCTTACTGAAGTCACCGTAGAAGCAAGTATCGCACCTGGGTTGTCCATCCTGACCGAGCTCTTGCTGAGACTGAAAGTCGAAGCTGATTGGTGTCGAAGATTTCAGGAACAGGAGACCCTGTCGCAGGAAGAACTCAGAGTCCCATAGCTCCTGCGCTTACGACTCCTCGTAGACTTCTCACATGCCACGTTGTCAAAATACTGTAGGACGAGGACCGAGGACAGGGACGAGCCTCGTAGGGGCCGGCTTGATACCTAGTGTGACGGGGAGCTCGGTTAGCTCATTCATCTCATAGCACTAGGCTGGCACGGCTGGGAACCCCCGGATCGGCAATGTCGTCTCGAGAAAGCGTGCGTAAGTATTGGAGCACCCACGAGCACTCTGCCTCCAGCCGGAGCAATTCGACATGCTTGAGGAACCATAAGAACGCCATCCGTGACTCGGTGCCCATTCCTCTATCCGTCGCAAGTATCTTTTCTGGTCTTGGTCTCCACTTATCGAGCAGTGCATAAGCTCTACGCCAAACTTCAGAGCCAAAGTTTCTGCAAGCCACCTGCGGGGCCTCCCTTTTTCATGGTAAGAGAACTGTCCATCCGTGGCGAATGCCGACGGAGGGCCCTGACATCGGGATGAACCGTGATAACCCGTTGCCGACAGCCAGCCGCAAGATCTACGTGATGAAAACACTCATGTGGGGTGGATCTTGTAGTACGCAGTGAGCTTCAGAAACAGGTTCCATTTTGCCGTGTCGCACTGATTCCAGAGCTCTTGGTTAACATTCAATTGCTCGATGTTGGAGGCTCTGCGCTTGTTGGTCAGCCCATCGGTCAGGCCACTGATGCCAGTGGACGATTGGGCTGGCGCAGGCCTCACTAGCCCCTAATCTCATATCCCGGGCATGCGTACTATGGTACTACGCAGCACGCTAGATAATGACCACCCTGAGCTAGCATACCGAGGTTTATACCCTTGATCTGCAACCTCACTAACCTGACGCTTGTCTGATGGATATTTGGCCCTTCCCCAACCGCTAGCCACGACGATTCTTGCCTACAATGGCCGTCGTCCCGAGCAATCCTCGACCATGACACCCAGCATGGTAGAGTTCCATCTCCAGTTTCAACCAATTCCGTCCCCGAACATCAGACCGCTCCTTTTCCTCACCTCAAGAGGGAAAGTTGTCAGGAACTATTGTTTGTCCGAAGCTGTTCTGGACTTCTCTAGGTCTGCTCGCTTGCAAGCGATAGTCGACTGTGTTCCGGCAGTGCAAACCACGTTGGCCACGTTGCTTGAGGGGCCCGAGGCGACGGCAAAGATTCCTTTCCAGTACGGAGTAGACGGATCTTTGTTTGCTTCATACTTAAGTTTTCTCGGATTTTCTGACTCTCAGCATTCAACTCCATCAATCAGCAGCAAATCGTCCTTCTTCCTCAGTGTGTCACTATGAGCAGTCCTCCTCCGTCATCGGGTGCGGACAAGCAGGTCGAGCATGAAAAGAACATAGATCCTGAGACCACCGTGGTCGCCCTCAGCAATGATTCCAGTGAACCGAGCATACTGGAGGGACCGGATCGGAATGATGAACGCAACCCTCAAAACTGGAGCCCGTGGAAGAAGAGATTGGTGTTTTTGGCTCTGATGTCGAGTTCAATCCTCGCCGACGGGTACGTGCTCATTTTACTCTCCATTGCTTGTGCCTGACATTGAAGCAGTGGAATGACCTGGGGTGCAACGCTCGTCGCCGCACAAGCAGTCGAATGGAAAACGTCGATCGCACACTCTGCTACCTCTCTCAATTATGGTATTCTGCTGCAAGGATTTGGTGGCATTTTTGCTGTTCCTCTGATCGATGCATACGGCCGGTCAGTACCCCAGCGCTGTTAGGCTCCAAAAACTCACTCTGAATTAGTCTTCCTATCTGGATCTGGCCTCAGATCATTACCCTATTCGTTGTCGTTGGATGCATCTACGCAGAGAGTTGGTCGGTCTTTACCGCGTTGCGTGCCCTGCAAGGCTTGTTCGGCACCGTCCCTCAAGTCATCGGTCTGCCAATCATCCACGATATGTACGCACCTCGCGAATGGCCTCGATACATCAATACTTGGGGCACCACTTTTCTTGTCGGTCCATTCCTGTTCCCTGCGCTGGCAGGCTACATCCTCGATGGCACAGGCTCATGGCGAGATGCGTTCAAAGTTCTTGCCGGGTTTTATGGTCTGTCAACGATATTGATTCTTGCCTTTGGTCGTGAAACCTATTACAACAAAGCCACCGGGACGCAACAGACGAACCGCGTCAAGGCATTCTTCGGCATTGGAAACACCAGATTGCCCAAGGGTGCGACTCTGAGCTCATCAACGGTCAATATCATCAAACATATCTTCACACTACCGATCCTTTTGGTCGGCATCTCAACCATGGTCAATTTCACATGGCCGATTGGCATCACCACCACGATCGACTCCTTCGTGCGAGCTCCTCCGTATCTGTTTGACAACATTGCCGATGCATCCATTCGTTTTGCCGGTGTTATTGGAGCCTTGCTAGGTTTCGTTTTTGGGTACTTTTTCAACGAATGGATCTACAACGGCTCGGGTGGAAGACGCAAGGCTACTTGGCGAAGCGAGTACAGACTGCACGGCGTCTGGTTCCCGATTGGCAGCATGTTTTGCGGTCTTCTCACCTACGGGTTTACACTCAACTACGGAAAGAGTTGGGTAGGTCTGGCATTTGGCTGGGTGATGGTGAATATCGGTCTGGTCGGCAGCACAGTGTAAGTCGATGGCACCTTAGAAGTGGACAAGTGTGTCTTTACTAACCTCGCTTTCCATTAGGGCCATTACCGCCTTTGCCCTCGAGAAATATCCCAATCAAGCCACCGTCGTCAGTGCCATCATCAACATGTGGAGGACCTGCGGTGGTTTTGCCGTAGGATATTTTCAACCTAGCTGGATTGCGAAAGACGGCGTTGCGGCTGTGTTTGGTACGCAGGCTGCAGTTGTTGCAGTTTGTGTGATTTTGTTGATCGGTCCTGCCATCTTGCTGGGGAGAAGAGCTGCACAGCGAAACATGGCGGCTGCCCCTTCTGCTTAAGTCAAAGTGATCAGGGTCAGGGTCCCGTTGAGTGGCTGTCAATAGCAGTGCGCGTTGTCACTTTCGAACCGTCACGGGCTTTGTGTCGTCGACGCCTTGTTTGTTCATTTGGACGGCTCTTCACTCGAGGATATGCCAGCCAGGCAGCAATCCTCATTTTGGGAGCTACAGGTCCATCCATAGATTCCATAAATTGCAGCCACTGGCAAAAAGTACTCTGATTCGATCGCATTCAGTCTTTGGGGAAAACTGTAGGGAGGCAAGCTCGGAATGTAGCTAGACTATATCAATTTTGAGCAGTCACTATCGTACTGGATGAAGGCGTTGCATTCGCCCTGGACGTCGATGGACATACGTCCCGGTAGTAGAATAAACGTGCATTTTATTTCCTCCGCAGCCATGAAGATGACGTAGTTGTTGATTGGTCCGACCTGACCTTTCCTTTTTTTCTGTTTCTTCATCCAAACATGCGCGGCACCAGGGCTTGTGAGTCAATTGAACCAGCCATCAGCAGTGTCGTGGTGATGGACCTCGCCTTGCGCTTGTCTCGCGGGAAGGCTTCACTATGGTAGAAGTATCCTTCCGGCTTTCTGAACAATTTGATTGCAAAAGCAGGTTTTCCGGACACTCAGTACAGCCATCACTCTCTTTCGAAGTTCATTCCACGCAAATGCTACCGTGACGCTCCTCCACGCCGGTTCTCAATTACCCATGCTCCTGCATCATCCGCCGGTACAATGTCACAACCTCGATCCTGCGCACCCTGATGTCCGAGGCGCTGGAAATATCGAAGTACACAAGCAGCAACGGTCCCGCAGCCCTGGAAGATACCCTTGAGCCAGATTACTCTTGACGGTCGAATCAGGTGTTAAAGGCGATGTGAAGAAGTTCTCGAAGACGTTCTGCACAATATCAAGGGCCTGGCAACATCCGGTGCCAGTAGATTTCACATGAACAAAGTCAATGGGCTGAGGAGACATCTGGTGGTCCGTGTGGGATGATAGTGAACAGGGAGTCTCACTTGGGGGTGCATTCACGAAATACGGCCACTTGCTTGCCATCAGAACCACCAGCTGAATCACATTCTCAAAGAGTTCGACACCATCGGTATCACAATCTTCAAACGTGATTCGCAACTGACATCAAATAGCACTTGTGGAATCATACTTCACAGTAAACTTGGAAGGCTCGCAAATAGGGTGCTGGGCTTTGTGAAATATGGAAAGTAGGCATAATTTAGAGGTCATTCAAATTGAACAGTGGAAAAAGATCATTAATTGAAACCTTGAGATGACAGATATAGCCCGCCAGCCGGAGAACTGTTGCTCAGGTGAAATCTAATGTCCAAGTAGTCCGAAGACTGTGAAGAAATCCAAATAAACCAAAGCCATTGAATAAATACTCCAATCTCTGCGAAACCCCCATGTAGACCGAAGTCGTCTACAAAGCAAAAGCAAGACCCACAAGAGCCATCAGCGACAACTCGGCCTTGGGCATGGTGGCAGCACCGGTGTACACAGCAGGTGCGACGCCCGTCGAGGTTCCAGCATAAGCAGCTGGCGAAGTCCATGCGCCACCAGTCACGGTGCTCATGCCAGCAACGGGAGTAGATGCGCTGGAGGCGCCCCAGCCGGGCACGGTGGACACGGAACCAGTAACGGTGGACTTGGAACCGGTCACAGTAGATTTGGAGCCAGTTTGAGTGAGGGTCTTGGTGACCAGCGTGCTGGACCAGTCATCCCATGAGGCAGTGCCAGTCACGGTGATTATCGAGCCGGACTTGGTAATCGTCTTGGTGACCGGCTTGCTGGACCAGTCAGCCCACGTGGATGGCTCCTCAGTGGTGATGGTGGTCCAATCGTTCCAGGCTCCAGAAGCACTGGTGGTAGTAGTCGCCTTCTTGGTGGTGGTTGCCTTCTTAGTGGTGCTCGTCCAGTCATCCCAAGCTCCTGAAACACTGGTGGTGGTTGCCTTCTTGGTGCTGGCAGTGGTGGTGCTCGTCCAGTCGTCCCATTCTCCTGTAGCACTGGTTGTGGCTTTGGTTGTGGTGGTTGCCTTCGTTGTGGTCGCAGTAGTCCAGTCATTCCACTCTCCAGTCACAGACGTGCTCACTGGCGAAGCGCTAGTGGTCGGTGGCACGACACATCCCGCGGGTGTGACGGTGCTAAGGTAGCAGCCAAGGAGGCCGTTGGTAGGGCAGACCACGGTGGTAGAGAGAGAGCATGTCAATGCAGTGGATGAGCCGACAAAGGCGGCGATAACTGGAGCGGACTTCATTGTGAGGAGGAGAAAAACTGAATGAAAGACTAGAGTTGGACTCTTCACCGAGAATTAGTGACGGACAAGAATGAATCGATGAGAGGCTTCAACAGGGGTGGAAGCAGGAACCTCCAGTATTTCAAGTCTTCATCGTCCAAGAAGGGTTTGCCCTGCCCAGATGCAACAGGCCAGCATATGGGCCGTGACAATGACCATGATTTCAACTGGAAAGTAGCTAATCATCGAGGTGTAACCTCGACAACCAAAGTCTTGCTCTCCACAAAGGCAGCTCAGGCCTCTGTGAAGACATGGCTATTGCTCAATCGTGACATGTTGAGCGTAAACTGCAGATGGACAACCATAACATTGGAAATGAAGGTCTCCTATAGGATGATTGAGATTAGCTGTCAACGGCCAGAACCGTCCGTCATATCGGCTGTCCAGAGCTGCGCGCAGAGAGTTCCTGATTGACTGGCTTTAAGTCGCGGCAAGTGGGCAGTAGGTCGTCCAGAAAGCAGAAAAGGCAGAAAGATACCACGAAGACGTGGAAGAACGAGATCTGTTTTTCACGACTGACGTCGGTCAGTTGTATTGTTGACATGCATGGGATGTGAAGGCGTCGCTGAGCCAAGACACGCGATTTCTACAACTTCAGAACTTCATAACATGGAGCATACCTATCCAGGTACAGACATCTGGCCACTCACGCCGCTAACATTTCTACGCCAATCCTAAGGCTTCCCCTGACATCCATGTGGCACCTTCTTCACTTCCATGACAGCTGTCAATCCATCTGCTTTGGGCGATTCATCAAGAGGTGGCCCAATTAAGATTACACGGACGCCACCACCACCAAACTCCGGCTGTGATGATTCTTGTTCACTGCAGACTCGTCCATGACCAACACTACCCATAAACAGATGCTGCCGTATCCTCATCGGGCAGAACTCTCTTGCTCTGGAGCTTCATGTGGTGGTCTTTCCCAGGCTTGCTCCACAAAATCTGATATATCATGCCACAATTCGGCGGGCTTTTCCACTGCAGCGAAATGGCCGCCCTGAGAACCAAGTTAGCGGATTCCATTCGAGTATCTTCTAGCACCAACACTGCTGAACGGGGCTTCATCAAGTTTCGCCTACCTTGTCGTGCTGCCTGTAAAAGGTCAGTTTGCCAGTAGTGGCCGCCCAAGCCTGCGGAATGGGCGCAAGCTCTTTCGGAAACCATGAAAATCCGAAAGGTTTGTGATCTGGAATTCGCCAAGCAGAGTTTTCGTGCGCTCCAATAACTCCCGGTGTGAAGAGCTGTGCAGATCATCAGCTGAACAGCCTCGAGGCACAAAGACGGTCTGCAGCAGCGGAATTGAGATGAAGAAGTGGAATTGCAAGGGAGCAAGCAGGCGTACCTGGCGATAAGGCCACAACAAAGTAGAGGCAGAGTCGGTCAGCCAATAAAGAGTGACAGACTCAAGGATTAAGTCAATGGGAGGATCTTCATCCGTCCAGTCCAAAAACTTTTCGGCAATCCTGTCATGAGGTTTTGGTTGTCAGCCCAGTTCGTGGTACCAATATCGTCACGGCGAGCGGCGTGGGAACTATCGCCTTATACGTACCACGCGAGCAGCGAGACCGGATTGCTCCCCAAAGCGAAGCCAATTGTGCTCGGTCGGGTTGCATGTTCCAAAGCATAAGCACTACCTATTCGCTTGAACCACTCTGCGCGACGTAGGCCTTCCTCTTCAGCATGTGACATCGGGATCTGCTTGTCGATCTGGTCCTCTGCAGGCTCGGGCATGATGCAGAAATTGACTGTCGATGCATTAGTGTGCTTCAAGGGAAATTCAACTTCGATTCAACTCACTGTGGATTGCTGGTGAGAAGTGTCAAGGTCAGCCATGAACCTGGCTAGGCGGTGCTGGTGCCTTACCTTTGCAACTGTCATGTTCAGCAGCAATGACTCTTGCAACCTTGCTTCCTACGTCCCCTCCTTGGACAACATGACCCTGGTTCCTAAACCCCAGCAATACCATCATCTTGTTAAGCAATCCAGCAGCATCTTCAAGGCGCATATCTTTGTCTGGTGGAGGTGCACTTGAGAAGCCATAGCCAGGATGTGAGGGCACGATCAAATGATATGGCAGAGTATCGGGAATGTACTCATGTCGGAGCTTGTCTAGGACTGGCAAGAACTCGAGGAAGCTGCCTAGGGCGCGTTGATGTGAGTGACTGCACGTAAGACCGGGCGAAATAAGCTCAATCCGGTGCGCATCCTGCCGACGTACCTGGCCAGCCGTGAAGGAGTAGTCCCGGTACGGCGTTCTGTTTCTTCGAAAAGAGGGCAGTGAAGTGTATGTCGTAAACCTTGCCATCGTCATCACGTACGGGAGAGACGTAGTTCGGAAAAGAATTGATATGCTCCTCCGATTTGCGCCTGTCCAAGACCATGAGTTCTCTTGTTGAATGGTGAAACCCACTTCAAGGCAGCGCCAGAGCCTAGCCCACCAGGATTGAAGATTCAGTTGCAGGTGGAAGAGTAGCTTACCAGTCAAAGGGTCCCGCCCACTGCTTCACAGCCTGCTGTAGCCAATCCAATTGCAAACCAAGTCTCCGATCCGACAGATTGTTTTCGTAGGTTTTAGGACCTACTCTACTCAGGCGCAGCAGTGTCTTCAACGCATCGATGTCGGTTTGAGGCGTATCAACCACAAAAGGACGGAAGACATCGGAGGCGCCTTGAGGGAGGTTTCCGAAATCGTGTTTGAGTAAATGCCTATTGCCCATGATTGTGGGATAGAGGCGAGTTCGGTTTCGTCGGTAAGGGGTATATTGGGCTCTCAAACGAAGAGATGCGAGAAAATCCCACGGTGCGAATTGTCGGTTTCTTGGTATGAGACTGGCGAGGCCCTTGGAAATTGACGGCATATATACGTCCCGTCTCGGGATCTGAGCCTGCAATCGTCATTCCTTTTTTCTGATTACCTTTGGCATCACAGCTCCAGCCCGAATATGCGATGTTGGTGTCTTTCTGCAGCGGGAGTACGCAATGTACTTCAGCGCTAACGGCTCAGTCACTTCTTGACTTGGCCAAAAGCTGATCCCGCCCTGTGCTTGACAATCTGGCGCTTTGCGTAGAGACGCGCCTTGGATTTGACAACGGTTGATCATGGCGAGGAAGCAGCTCCACGCATGTTTTGTCGTGTATCAGGTTTTTGACTTTCGAGTTGATTGAGCACAACTTTCTGGTTGTTGCTCTCTCGAGCCGACGTCATACGGGCAGCAGGCAAGACTACACCTACCGTTGGCAAGCAATTTCTTGCTTTTGAAGGTCGTATGAGAGCCGAGTTCTTCCTTTCAAGCATGACCTGATGTGTCCTCCGCATCGGGGTTTCTTTGCCCAGCAGCGCTGAGGTGGGGTGCAGTGACAAAGGTTGAGATTGCGTCGAGACGGCAGCAACCTCGGGCAAAACAGCACGTCATGTGACTGCGCGTTCGCTCGCGTTTCAAAAGTCGCGGAACAAAATCAGCAGCACCCGCAAGCGCCCTGAAGGCTCCAAACAAGCTCAATTCCCACAGGTCCAGGGATCTGTCATCGTCTTCTCGATCAATTCTCTTGGGGATATCTGTCTCCACGGCATTATGCTTCTCCTTTGATCGTCACATTGCGAGCAGCCAGCCTGTTGAGCAAACCCGAGTGGCATCGCCCGACACCGAGTCGATCGTCGACTGCCAGTGTCTTGTCAAGTCCTCCGTACCGCAAACGTGCTGACTAGGCGTCTCCTGCCAGCCCTACTATGTGAGCTGGGCATTGAAGCAAAGCGTCATCCTCTCTCCTGTTCGAATCAGCAAGCCGTACTGCTCCTCCGCGACTCCAACCTCCCTCCACGCATCATCCTCATGGGCATGTCAAAACTACAGGATGAAGTTCGTTCGCAAGACACAGTCTCCTTGGCGAAACCGAGCAGAGAACACGGAGAGAAGCTGTCGTTTGTTGAGCAAAAATGTTCACGGCAATACTGCCTGTCGGTATGGCTGGTCAAGAAGTATGTTGAATGGCTTTGGAACGCAATCTGTGGATATGGCGGACAAGGGAGGACAGAAAGGTTGACTCGGTACTAACATCATCCCAAAAAACACAAAAAAGCTGACACCGAACCAGCGAAGGAATCTTGACAATATCGCATCTCTATCTCATGTGTCTCCAGCCAGCGGCAGATGTCATGCGTCTTCAGCCAATTCATCCGAGATCTTGTCCTTAAGTTCGACCGCCGCTCTGCAAGGTACCAAAAGAGCCTGCGGACCTCTTGAACCCATTTGCTGTTTCGTCCAAGCATACATTCTACCGATCTGAGTATTGACAAAACTGACCGCCTCAAAGAACTCCTTGTCCCAGCTTGCTTGCGCTGCTGGCACCAAGGTGATAATATGGCCTTCCACATGGCCTAGGAAGAGATAAAAGCTCTGCAGAGTAATGAGAATGTCATACGCATTCGATCCTGAAATGCCACCGGCCATGATGTCCGGAAACAGCCTCTTCTTGAGATCCAATGATGTACGCTGGCCGTATTGACGTTCACTGCGATACTTGACAGTAAACGGTCCCAATCGTTCGATGCAAGAAGTGGTAATACGATGCATTACACTCATGCCACTGCTTATCTCGTAGTCTGCATGCACAATGCGCGGGATAAGATGGTCACATATGTCACGTAGTGTGTCGATCGAGGCAAAGGTGGCGCCCAACCAGTATTCGAGAAACCTCTCTGTCGGCTCTTCTCCTCTCTTGGATCCAGCTTGACGAGTCTGGCTTTTGTTGTGCTCCTCTTTCGTCCGTACCGCGGCCGTCTGCAACTCAGGTGCTTGAAGTTGGTCTTCATCTGATGGATCGATCTTGGTGACGCGGACTGCGCCTGACTTGAATTGCGGCTGTTTGGAGACAGGATCCCATTGTTCTGGTCATTTCAGACTTAGTGTACAGGGCTTACTCGTAGTAGGCTGAGCACTTACGTCTTGTCAGTTCATTGGCTGCTCTTGCTTTCCCATCATGCGAGTCGAAATATCCAAAATGGAAAGGTATAAAAACCTGCCCAGGCGCCATAAGACCGACCCTAGCGCCAACCTGGACTTTACCCCTACGTGATTCGACGAGGACCTGGTCTCCTTCGCTGATATCGTACTTGTGGGCGTCTTCTTTCGATACCTGGACATAAGGCTCTGGGTCTGCCTGCTGGAGCCGAGGCGTTCGGCCTGTCTTGGTACGGGTGTGGAAATGAAGTGGTCGGCGACCTGTGGATAATTGCAATGGATAGTCCTCGTCGACGGATTCCATCTCCGGCAGGTAATGGCAGGGTTTCAAAATGGCACGTCCTGCCGGTGCTATGTCTTTGTACTGGCTCTGATATGAAAGGTACCAAGTTTAGCGGCCTGTATAGCATTCAAACTTGATCTCTCACCTTTGTATATGGAGCACCGGTTTCAAGATCGTGCCCAAATGACTCACAGTAGTCGATGTCGGTGAAGAATCGCCCATCATCAAATAATCTCTCTTTACCGTAGGGAAATTCGTCGGTGCAAGGCCACTGAATGCCCGAACCGCCACTAAGTTTCTCGTAGGTCAGTCCGGAATAATCGCACGGCCGACCTTTAGACAGCTTCTTCCATGCTTCGAAGGCTTCAGAAGGATCATTCCAGCTGATCAGGGGCTGGCCATCCTTGTCTCGAAAGCCCATGCGTTTGGCGAAGTCGCAGAATATCTCGAAATCTGACTTTGCCTCTCCCTATAAGACCGTGAGGACAAGCTCCGGGCCGAAACATCCCTGAAAGAATATTCGGATACTTACAGGTGGTTCAACAGCTTTCTTAGACAAGTGGACAGTTCGATCGACGTTGGTAAAGCATCCAGTTTTCTCGCCCCATGCGGCCGCCGGTAACACGACGTCTGCAATTGCAGTCGTTTCGGTCGGGAATATGTCCTGTGCAATGACAAAGAGGCTCTCTTTTGTCAAAAGCTCCCGGACCATTGGCAGATTTGGAAGACTGACGAGCGGGTTTGTCCCATTTATCCAGAACATCTCAATTGAGCCGTCGGCAATAAACTTCAACATATTCTCAATATGAGTTGGCTGGTTCCAGTGCGGGACATGGATGTAGTCGATATTCCATAGATCAGCCAGTTCCTGCATATGAACAGGATTGGAAAAGTTGCGGAAGCCAGGATACTCTCCATCGCAGCCGGCTTCACGATTGTTCTGTGCAGTAGGTTGACCGTTCATCTGGTAGATTCCACTGCCGGGTTTGCCGATGTGACCTAGGAGCAGATTGATATTGTTGATTGCGCAGGCACTGGCGGTGGCCTGATTGGATTGGTAAACTCCTTGAAGGGCTGTTGATAAAAGTGACTTTGTACATCCGAGGATGTCTGCGGCGGCTATGATGTCTTCTTCGGGAACTCCAGTTATATGTGACACGACGTGAGGGGGATATTCTTTGACAACGTCTTCCAGTTCCTTTCTTTGAACGACAAGCTTTGAGACGTACTCCTCGTTGACATACTTCTTGGCAAAGAGGCAATGTTGAATCCCGTTAAGCCTGCGAGAAGGGTTCAGTCTTCCTGGAGCAAGATCCGAGTTGCGTAACCACTCACAATGCAAGATTCGTTCCTATCCTTGGAGCCAAATGGAGCGTTGCTTTCTTGGCCGTGTCCGACGTCCTGGGGTCAACGACGATGAGCTTTGGCGGCTCCGGCCCGTCCAGGCGATCCAGGATTCTCGACCTTTCACGTGTCAGTCAGAAGCAAGAGCCGATGCGGCCGAGACAGGAGTATTTAGCTGATGTCTCCAAGGAGTCTGCCTACCACAGGACTGTCTGAGTTGCCGACATATTGTGACCTACCATGAAGATGCATTCAGTAAAGTCAATATCAGTGTACGAGCCAGGCTGTCCGTCTGATCCAAAGCTTTCTCGCATCGACGCCGCCGCAGTGGCCGTGCAGAGTCGAGTATTCCCATCCCTGCCAATGTTAGCGAGCATGGTCATATTTGAAAGCGGTCCAACGAACATATGTAGGGTATTCAGTCCGGCCTTTCCGACCACAGCTAGAGCATAATACTCTTCGAGGAATAGCTGACCTGTTGTGTAGAAGCCAATGCCATGGTTTGTCAATCGGCGTTGGACATCACGAGTACGTTCGACAATAAAGGACATGGCTTCCTCCCACGAGGCGCGTTCAAGCTTGCCATTTTTACGAATCATCGGGTACTTCAGTCGGTCGGCGTGCTGGAGAGATTTCCACCTGTGTCATACTTAGTTACACCCATAGCTGCTGGTGCAAACCAACGTACGAGTAAAGACCTTTTGGGCCCAACCGACCTCTGTTCACTCGATCCGTTGCCCTTCCTCGGACGCCCACGATTTTACCGTCCTTGACACCGACATCTAGTCCACATCCATTGCTGCAAAGTAAATCAGCAAGATCTCGTTGTGGAGACAAGACTCGAACAACCTGCACATCACACATGCACTTTGCACCCATTTCTCTGGGTCTTCGATCGTGAACTGGTCCACTCTGTCTGGCCAGACATGCTTATATGGCTTCCGTTCTCCCCAAATATCTTCAACAGCATTTCGTGTCTCGACCATTTTGTCAGGGGCAGCCCACACTGGAATCCTGTTCCCAGAGAAAGATTGTTGTGACCTCCGAAAGGGCGACGGATGGGCACTCACCTCCTAAAGGATGAACCATCCTGTGCGGATTTTATGCCACTCAACCGGCCGTGGCTTGACTTCCACGGGCCGAAGGTTATTGTCCAGCCAATACTTAGTTTCAGATTTGTAAAGGATACTGGGAGACTTCCCCCACTCCGGACAAGAAATCCTGAGGACGCCTGTGTCAATGCGTAGGTGTCGTCGAGACGGGCATGCCCTGACATCACGACAATCCAACATGTGATGTCAACATGCGCTAAGACAGCTTCAAGTGTTGGTGATGTGGGGAATTTTTTTGGCTCGCAAACTGCTACGGCCCGGGCACGATGCGACAGTGTGGGCGAGTCTCAATATGAGTCTCATTGTCCGCGGAGAACGTGCACGTTGCGCGTGTCTTCGAAAATGACAGGACACTGAAAATGTGCGGACTATTGTACCGGCCAGAGCGCACGGAAAGGGAGGAATCGTTCCTCTCGCACTCACTATTCTCAAGTGGTAAGATACGACCAGTGGCGCGAATTCCGATAGTCTGTTCAATGCTCACCTTGAAGTCCCTCGCACGACTTAGCGGATGACTGATTAGACATGCTCCACGACATGTGCATTTCCGCTTCGCAGCATTGCTACACGAAGCAAACAGCAGAGCCGAACTACGGGGCTAGAGGCCATAATGCTCCTATCAAGTACGTGGACGCTGTCAGCCGCGCAATGTCGATTGCAAAGGAACATCGCCAGTTGGCAGATTCGGACGATCACCCTGTTAAGGATGAGATCGAGGCCAGACTCTCGTATGTTGAAAATGACGACCAAGCCGCTGAGACAGCTTACTGCGTAACGACAACCATCGCAGGTCAACAGACCGGAGCAGTGAGAAGGATCCCCCTGATGGATGCTCTTCATAAGCCTGCGGCACATACCATCAAAGCGCCACATTCCACACCAAAGGCTGATACGTCCGCGATGGACGGCTTCGCAGTCTGTTCAAGTTCGACCGCCAATGCATCACCCAAGGATCCCGTCAGGTTAAGAGTAGTATCCATCATTGCCGCAGGAGACAGGGTCGATGCCGAGCAAGATCTTGACATCGCCAAGGATGGACATACAAATTCGCAGACATCAAACATCTGTGTCGAAATAATGACTGGGGCTAGATTTCCACACCGTGCATATCCCCAGCTGGATGCCGTTGTCAAGGTGGAAGATGTGGCCAGTCATAAACCAGATCCCTGGACGCGTCAAGGAGAAGCATATATCGATGTATTTGCACATGTGCGCAAGAATCAGAACAAGAGGGATGCAGCTAGTGACATCGTCAAAGGAGATCGGATAGTCCTTGCAGGTCAAAAATTCGAACCGAAGCATATCATGGCGCTTGCCAGCCTCGGCTTCAACGAAGTAGATGTGGCTGAGGATGGAGCTCACAGGCGACTGGACTCGAGATTTCTGAGAGTATCAGGACAATGGAAGATAGGAGTCGTCTCCACGGGGTCGGAATTAATTGATCTCAATTCATTGCCATCGAATGGTTATCCAGTCGATGGACGTCGAGCTGCTGAAGAAACTCTCCCAAATTCAAACGGTCCCTACATTTGTACCGCCCTCCGTGAACTGGATCCTCGTCAGCGGGTGTTGTACCTGGGTGTTGTCAAGGATACGGAGGACGCCCTTGAAGAAAGTTTCCGAGACGCAATTCTCGGGCAAGGTGTCGATGTCCTGATCACAACTGGTGGAGTATCGATGGGAAAGTTTGATCTGGTCAGACCGGTCGTGGAGAATCGGATGGGAGGAAGGGTGATTTTCCATGGTGTCAACGTTCGACCAGGACTGCCGGTCATGTTTGCTTGGGTTGAGTTGGACGAACTCAATGGAGCAAGACCAAAGCGTCGGCGGACTGTTGTTTTCGGTCTGCCGGGGAATCCGCTCGCTACAGCTATGGCACTTCGATTTTTCGTAATGCCGTATCTGACGGTCCTTCGTGGAGAATCACCATTGATACCCCCCATAATATGCGCAGCTCATTTTGAGCAAAGAGGCGACATGACGCACACAAACGACTCCGGTCAGGAATGCAGCTCTGCAATGTCTCCAAGTCGGAGAAAGCCAGAGCACTTGCGAGTGTTCTGGCTTGCCAGATGGCGCAAGGTCGTGGATGGACATAATGGGAGGCCAACGTTAGAGATTCTGGAAGAGCAATCGTCATACAAAGTCGGCAATCTTGTACAGGCCGACTGTTGGGTGGAAGTGCCCGAAGGTGTCCACTCAGTGGTGGACGGCGAAAATGTGATGGCTCACCCGTTGTCTCCCGTCAATCACTCATGAATGGCGATTGTAGCACGGGCACTTCATGGAGGCCAGGCCAGGGTACGCACTTGTGTGAGCAATTGTCCACTATTTCCCATCTTTTCATGGATCATCTTTCGAACCTCCTCCCAATCTTCCTTGGTATTCACGCTCCGAGTCCAGGATCCCTTCAAAGGCTGCACAGTACAGACGCCTCTTGAGAAGGTGGACTCTGATCCAGCATCGCTCTCGTCATCCGCGAAAGCTTTGATGATTCGATTGGGGCCGATGTGACTTTGTGATAAGGACATTTCGCGGAGCCGCTCAAGAGCACAAGGGGACCAAATCGCGAGAAGTGGTTCTGTCCAGCCATCAGAATTTCGGAAGCAGGTGATTGCGTTTCGTGTTTTGTCATGTTCGCTTGCAAGTTGCAGAAGAGCCTCAGTCTCGAGCAGCGGATAGTCGCACCCAGTCACCATCCAGTGTGTTCCCTCATCCAACGCGTGTGCAGCAAGGAGACCGGTAGCTGGTCCTTGATGAGGTATTGTATCAAAGGTATATTTAAGCCACAGCAGTTGGTCATCTGGATGCTTCTGCAGTGCGTTTTCCACTTCTCTCTGTTGTTCTTTATCTCTCACAGAAATGGTGATTGGCTGCCGCTCTTGACGACGCCGATAGAATTCGTGATGCAATAGAATTGTCTGTAGGATAAGAGGAATGGTGTCCGATGTTCGAGGAAACTGGAGAAGGTATTTGGGTGAGCCCATCCGAGACGATTGGCCACCAGCGAGGATCAAAGAACGAAGTTTGATTCTTTCGGGCATGGCATGGGGATCTTGTGATCCGCAGGCTTGCTGGGAGGGTCTAGATATATTAGCTCGAAAGACTGCGTCTGCATTCACGATTGGGAGCGGAAATCTTCTGCAATAGTACCGTGCGTGTGGTCTGGCAGAACGATTCTCAAGGTCGATGTCTTGTGGCTGAAACGAGGGCCCAAGTTGCACACATACTTAATCGGTGAGAAGGCACCCGCTGAAGCATGACATAAATGTTAATGGGAGGTGAATGGCAGGATACCTGGTAATGGAAGACCGAAATCATTGAGGTGGTGTTTGTCCGATGCCGCAGCTTCATTATCATTGGGCGACGGCGTTTCTATGACATTTTTCTCCAAAAGACGACAGCCGGCACCTTGCGAGCTTGCTACAAACACGACTTGCTTCGACAGCCCAGAGCTATTGGTTGGCAAAGACAACACCAAGCTTGTTATGAGGGTCGTATTTTTTCTTGAGCTCAACGAGTCTAGTCCAATTCACGCCAAAGACCTGTCGAGGCGTCAGTTTCCAGCACATCCTCTTGACAGCAATACACAGCTTACCTCTTTTACGTCGACATAGTCATCCACGAAGTTTGGAAAGTAATCGGCCTTGGTATGTCTGGGATCAATCTCATATGGTCCTTCTGCCATCGCCCCGTGAGCCAACGCGTCTCCTTCCCCGGATCCAGGCACTCTACCTGCACCCAGCTGAAGATTATGTTGGTTCCGCGTATGGGGCCATGCAGTTTCCTTGCTAGGATAGCCCAGAGATTGGTACGCCGCCTGGGTTTGTGAGAAAAAGGCCGTCCCCCGTAACCAGAAGATGCAAGCTACTCACCTTTTGCATCACTTCGACCAGTACGTATGTGCTCCGGGCCAGCCCTGGGTCCTTCTCCAGAAGATCAAGGTACCATTTCCAGGTCCGCAATATCAACTCTTCGTCGATTGCAAACAGGGTAGCCCCGCATTGCCAGGTGTTTGTAATACCCATTGTAGCCTTCAGACTGTCTGGCCTTGTCAGCCATTGCCTGATCGATCCGCGTGCTGACACTTACCAAACTGCTGGTTGACCCCTCGAAGGTTCAAAGACGTGGTCATGTCCATAGCGCCCTTGATATCGAGCGCCCACTTGAAGCCATGTTCGCTTCTCCCATGTTCTTCACCACGAGCATCGTACACAAATATTGCCAGGCCTGGATTGGGCTCGTTGCCAACGTATGCGCCGATGCTCAGGTTCAAGCAAAACAAATGCAGCGCCAGCCGGGGGTCAGAACACCGTGAGCAGAATGCAGCAACCTCTCGAGCCACATCTTGGAGTGCCTCAGCAGGATAAATGATCTGACCGCAGTATATTAACGAGGGGTACTTATAAACCCTCATCTTGAACGCAGTCACGACAGCAAATTCTCCTCCGCCACCCCTTAATGCCCAGAGAAGGTCCGGCTCTTCGCTGGCCCAGATGATGCTGCCATCCATCTTGACCACCTGAGCATCAAGCAGATTTTGCGGGTCACTGGCAAGACCATATTCTGAACTCAGCCAGCTCTGACCTCCATGGAGAATTGAGCCTCCTACTCCAACGTACGTGCATCTTGCACCAACAGCAGCATAGCCCGGCGCTTGCTCTTCGACCTTGCGATCAATCTCGCCCCAGTCATGACCAGCGCCAAAGGTGATTGTCTCATCTTCTGGACTGAAAGAAAATGACTTGAAGGCAGACAAGGAGACAAGAATGTCCTTTGCAGAGGCATTCCCAATACCGGTGCATCGGACAGCAATGTCAAGATCTGACTTATTCAGATGCTCAATGAGGGTGCTCAGAGTTCCCAAATCCTTTGGCTTGACTACAAGACGAGGCTTCTTGTTCCATTGCGCAGCCCAGGTCCGGGATTGATCGTCATATTCCGGCGATTCGGGGAGGACGATCTCCTCTGGACTTAGCAGGCCTTTTATTTCCTCGAGCTGCATCTTGGAACAAAAACCGAGATACTACTGGTTGCAATGCCACAATGGCGCAAGCGTTTGCTGAGGGTTGGAGAAATGTACTGCATCCGTCCCCGTGTAGTTATAAGCGTGGATGACACATCAGGCGCCCGAGAATAAGGCCTTCATTCTCGTGGGCAGCTCGAATTCCTTGATGCCAAAGTCGTAGAGGTGAGATGAGCCTTCGTATTGCATCTCACCTCCAAAAGTCTGGCGTCCAATCCCTGTGCTGCAGGAGACGCCATTACTGGGATCAAAGGATGAAAGTGTTCAGTAGTTCTGAAATGAGGCTACTCACACGTTGCTCTCCATTGATTTTGATGTAGGATTATGAGCCACCCCATCGTTATCATATTCGAGAAATAGCTTCGAGAGCGCTCAAGCTCGCACGAATTAGTGCGAATCCGCGGCGTGGCGCGTGAATCCTGGCTCGGTAGACTTCGGCCTCGTGATGCTGACTGTTATGGCAGGACCATAAAGGTGCATTTGTCATCCTCGTCATGTAATACTACGTAGGAGATTGATTGATTGATTGACGAAGGTACTCTGTACAGTATGTAAGATTCGAGGATGCGGAATCGATACCTTAGGCTGACTGCCTAACCTTGGTACGAAGGGTGCGAGCAATAAGGGGTGTAAAAGGCAGTAAGGCAGGTGCAACACTGAGAACGAGGATGGATCCCCGAAACGCCTAACTCCGTATTGCCAGTCAATTACAAGCAACCACAGTATTTAACTGGAACACCCATCCTCGGATCCTGACAGGCTCGGTCAGTCACCTTGAACGCTCATCATGACTCAACTCGCGGAGATCGACGCACTCGAGGTGTTGGTTATTGTCGACAACGAGGTCGACCCGATATCATCCTACCAAATTCCTGGATTGACAGTTGGCGGGCAACTAGCAGATGTGGCTCTTCGGGGACCGCTCCAAGATGATGAGAGAGGTTCCGCGAAGTTCGAGATCAGGATGGACAATCTCTGCTGCGGTGCCCATGGCTTATCTTTGATGATCGTAGGGATCCTATTCATTTAAGCCCTCGGAGGATAACCAGCATACAGACAGCAATCAAAGGAGATAAACGCCACACGATGCTGTTTGATACGGCACCAGAAGACCACATCTGGGAGCGCAACGCCAAACGGCTTAGAGCAGACATTGGATCGATCGAGATGGTGCAACTATCTCATTGGCATCGAGACCACTCTGGAGGTATGCTGAAAGCCGTGTCTATGATTAATCAGGCACGACTCTCGGAAGATGGGGTCATCGTTGATCTTCATCCCAATCGGCCTACCTACCGAGGCTTCCTGGGCCCAGCTGGGCCAGTGTCACTGGAGGCTGACCCAACATTCGCTGAGATTGAGGCGGCGGGAGCCACTGTGATGAAGAATGACCAACCGCACACGGTTCTAGATGACATGTTTCTGGTGTCGGGCGAGATTCCTCGCGTGACTCCTTACGAGGTGGGTTTCAAGCGCGGCATGAGGTTCAACCAAGACTCCGCTAGCTGGGAAAGTGACGAACTCATTCAGGATGAGCGATTCTTGATGTGCAACGTCAAAGGTACCGCTTGGATACGTGACCGTTCCATCGCCGAAATGCTTACCGTGCGCAGGAAAAGGCCTCGTGGTGTTCACGGGTTGCAGTCACGCTGGAGTTGTCAACGTGGCGAAGCACGCCTTAGAGCTCGGCGGGAAATCGCCTTTGCATGCGGTAATCGGCGGCTACCATCTCGTGGGGCCAAATGAAGCCTTTGTGAAACAGACAGTGGCAGATCTCAAGGAGCTCGACCCCGATATCTTGATGCCTGGCCACTGCTCCGGCTGGCGGGCGAAAGTCGAGATCGAGAGCGCGATGCCTGGAAAGCTGGCTCCGTCGACTGTGGGAACAAAGTTCTCATTCTAGGGAACTTACCTCTATCATTTAATCAGGGCTGAATTTCTCCGTCGGTACAAGAGTGAGCATAGTATTAATGGTTGTCAGAGAACTCTGAATGAGCATATCTGTTTCCATTCTGTTCAGCTTGCAGCTGCCATTCATGCCCGCTTGTGTCCTCAAAACTCGAACTGCACGACGATGAGTGCGGGACGAAGAGGGAAGTTGCAGGCGTCAAAAGACCTCAGCGTAAATGAAACTGTGGCAATGGGATAAGTGCGAGAGGCTCGATGGAGGCCATATAAATAGATCTCGGCGCAATCACTACGATCCTTGGGCTAGGTACTGTAAAACCCTCATACGTCTAGACCTGAGCTGAGTCAGGAAGCTCCTCCATCAAACTTCCTCTTGTGATGTATGCTTCAATGTACAACAGCTCTCTAGAACCTCAGACGTCTTTTCGTAAGCAGCCTTGACTTTGATGGCGTCCTCTCGGCTAATATCCTAGTTATTCACGTGGAAGCCAAAGCACTCCCAAAGCACACCGATCCTAGCATTAACTGAGGCTTCTGTTTCCAGCCGGTTCTGCTAGCCCTGTTCAGCTAGCCATGCGAGGTGCGTCGTCTAAAAACATCGGTCTTCGTGTATCCTGAGACAAAGACTTTTCAGCTTGGGCATGAAAGATGGACTACAGCATAAACAGCCACAAAAGCGCGCAAATTCTCTGCTGAATATCATTTGTGTCGTGATCAATCTGACCTGACGAAATATGCAGATGCAACGTACCATTCTGCTGCGCCCGAATCCTCCTGATTAAGGACAATTCTGGCAGCAGTAACTGAAGGCTGTGTCGCCAGTCCTTTGGGTGTTTTTATATCATCAACTCTACCTAAGCCAAAAGACACAAGGTTGATTGCGATCATTTTCGAACGGCATTAGGGGCTCGGACAGGTCAGATACATCTTACTTGACGCACTTCGTACGCTTTAGATCGAAGTACGGAGAACCTTTTGTCAAAGCAAGTTCCGTTCTGGGTTTGCCAGCTGCCGTGGATGGGCAACATCGGGCGTCCAAGTACTGGTTGCGGTCTATGTCGAAAGCGCAGGGTCAAGGTCGGCTCTATCGTACGAGAATGTAACGGAATACCTTGCTGACATGATCTGTAGTGCGACGAGGGACGACCGGGTTGTCGAAATTGTGCGAGGCTCAAGAAGCCATGTCCGGGGTATCGTGTACCAGGCTACGGTACCATCCGATCGACTATCTTCGTGCGCGGCCCACAATCACCAAGTCAAGGTTACGGATCGACAGAGAGTTTGCCTCAGGCCCTGTACTACTCGAGGCGAGCTACTTCCACAGAGGCTGAAGACAGCGATGCTGCACAGAGTGATTCGGCCCTGGAACTCTCCGCTCAACGTTTCCACAGACCCCCCTCCTTGGGCAAGCTTCCCCAAGATGTGACTGAACAAGCTGTCTGGTACTCGCTCTCTCAACTGGATGTCAATTCTCGAGTCCTTTACGGCAACGACGCCTTTACTTTCCTCCCCGCCATCCTTTGCAAAGCCGGCCCTCATTCGTATCTCCACGCGGCCATGAGGGCTGTTGGTATCATTAACCTTGCCAACCGATCACCCACAGTCGATATGCGGAACGCCGTTGATCTAGAATATGCCAGGGCTGTTTCGGGAGTCAATGCAGCGTTGGCCGATCCTGAACAGCGACTGGGAGATGAGACATTGGTGGCAGTTTGGTTGCTTGGGATGCGAGAAGTATGACAATCCATACAGGAAGGTGTCAAAAAGGTGTCTGACCTGCCAACAGCTTCTTGCCAACGTCACAGGTTCAGGCCAAGTCGATCCAGAAGGTTCTTCGGCGCTGCAAACACACATCGACGGCACCCTGATGCTTCTGCGACTGCGCGGGGAGCATCAATTCTCCACTCCAGAGGGCTGCCATTTGTACCAGCTCCTTCTGTCATCCATGGTATGTTGCCCCCTTGCGAAGCCGGTGGAATGACTCACTGGGTCCTCAGCATTGGAGACCGTTATTTGCGGGCGAGGAACCATCCCAGGAGTATTTGATATTGGAGTCACAAATTTCGAAAGCGGTGCAGGCTTTGCCAGAGGCGTCGATTCGACTCTGCAGTTTCTTCCACGGTGTTTCGAAATTGCGCGCGCGGATCAAAAATTTCCTTTCCATCGACCTGGACCAGTCCGTAGATCAAGAGAATTTGGTCGCTTCGTATTTCAAAGCCGCTGCAAAACTCGAAGGCAAAGTGGCTGGTTGGTGCGACGTATCCGACTGGGTACCCCGACGTGTCATCATCGAGTCTTCCCACCTTACTGGTCATCGAACTCCATGGACATCTGGAACCCTCTTTCGGCTTCATTGCTTTGGATCTTGGAACGGCTTCTTTCACTGGAACCGTTACTTTGTCGCCAAGATTTGCTTACATGCTGCGTTGCTGGATGTGCTGGCGCACCTTGAAGCTTTTCCTTCAGCCAAGGTGGGGGAATATGAAGGACAAATTTGCAGTGACTTGGTAACTATCCATACTACGGCCATTCAGGAGATTGTTCAAGACTTCATCGGCACAATGAGTTACGCCTTTGGAGATGTTGACGAAAACGGGAACAGTCGTCCCGTCCCCAGTCCAGCTGTGAGTGAAGGAAATCGTCAGGAAAGTCGTGGTATCAACGTCCCTGCAACTATGCAAGTCCAACCACCTTTGGTTTTCCTGACAACCCTGAGGTGTCTTGGGCCTGGTCAACGAGAGGCCATGTTCTTGGCCTTGCAACGTGTAAGAGCCGAATTCTGTTTGCGGTAACTCAATTTAGCGGTGGATCTCGAACAGACGATGGCGGCTCCATGACTTGATCTATCATGAGTATTCCTGCCTGGCCGGCTGGTCGGTTGAACCAATCTGTCTCCACTTTGCTGTGAGGACAAGCCTTCCAAATTTGCATGAAAACTGCTTCTGCTTGAATGGATCGGCTTCCGCTCTGAACTCCTTCACCATGCATTGTTTCCACGTTTTCACCCTGCTGTGCTGATTATAGCGTCGGGGCCCATGCAGGCTTTCATGCAGTTTAAAACATATCCAGGTCCAGGTCATTCAGGTCCATATCACTACCCTGCAGACCGTAGAGAGCGTCGAAGTTCATGTCCGCGTCGTTCGCGTCCAAATTGCCCATCGCAGCAACTTCGTCCAGAACTTGATCAATCCCATCGGCTTGTTCTTGATCTCCTTGCATGTCCACGACTCCTGCTGACGCGGGGACACCGTCCAAGTTAGGATCTGCTGTGTCAATATTGCTGAGCTGCTGAGCAAAAGCGAATGCATTGAGGTGCATGTCCTGGACAGTGAGAAGATTGGTATAGACTTCGACCTGTCGATGCAGGCGAACAACGGCCTCTGCTGATAATGAATCTTTTCTTTTGAGTACCGCACCCAGATTCTGATGTTGCACTCGTAAAGCATCCCTGAGCCCGCACCCAGCGGTACAGACAATGGTGGAGACGGTGTCTAAGGCGAAAAGGAAATCATGACTGTCACTGAGCTGGATGAGTACACCCAGCAGTAGTTTCAAGGTTCCTTGAGCACCAATCGTGTGGATGGCGCGATAAACCATCGACGGGATTCTTGTAGACATCGCCTGTTCCTGACTGGAAAATGTCCCGCCTGTAGTGATCATCACGACGATGCTTTGTTGAAGTGCACTCGACAGTTGATCGTGCTCTGCGACTATGCCATGCTCGGGAGAGAAAGAAAAGTCGGGGGAATGTTTCACCAGCTCAGCGACGGACTTGAATTTGCCGTCGTCATGCAACTGCACTGATTTTATCCGCTTTCCTAGTTTGGATGCGGACATTGACAGTATCGTCCCATGTATGTCTCGCGACTCGGGAGTCCCAGGCGCTTTCATGAACACGTCTAAGATGGTTGCGGCCGCAGAAGAGTCGTCCTGCAGAACGTCGCCAATCCAATTGAGCGCTGAAGCCAGTGATGGTAATAAAAAGGGTTCCAGAAGGTCTGTTCCATGTCAAGGATTGGACAAGGTTGGGGAAATATTGTACTCACAGTCAAGGCCAGCTTTGAGAGATTCATGGGTGAGCTTGTCTTGCTGATAGGCGATCATGGATTGGCGAAGCAGAGTAGGTATCAAAATATAGAAGTCATGTGGGCTGCAATTGGTGCATAGCTCATCACTCAGACCTTCGGCGAGATACAGTGCATTGATCCAGTTCCCAAGATGTGTTGTTTTCTCTTCAGAAAGCGTCTCCAGGCCTTTCTCTGAATCAGCATTGCTGAAGTATTCAGCGAGAAATCCGTCCTTTTTGCGGATACCAAGCTCAGTCTTGGCCAGCCCCAACCGAGTTTTGCACACGAGTATGAGGAGAAAAGCCGCTCCAAACTCGTCATAGAGCGGTTGAGCTTCGCCTTCGTGGTGTCAATAGAATCTTCCTGTCCACAGCTGCAGGACTTACCATGAATTTCACTCCAGTGCCATTCGTCTAGCAGTGTACACAAAGGACCGAGCCAGAAAGATGGAGGAACGAACAGAGAGATGCAGTTGATTGCGACAGGTCGTCGTATAATGGCATTTGCAAGGTCTTTGAGATACTGAGTCTCTTTGCTGTGGCAATAGTTGTGCATAATCTGGGGAACCATTAGCATTCGTCTAGGAATTCGTCTTTCGGGCCAACACTCTACCTCAACCACAGCTTGGCTAATGAAACCAGCACTTCCATCACTCCGAACGAGTTCTTCCACGAGTTTCGGTCCTCTTGCGTGGTTTGCCACAACTTGTGAGATCAAGTCGTCTTTCGTATATAGACCCTTACTCATACCTGACACTACGTCTTCATTGCCAAGGAGTTGCAAACTGGCTGTATGGGTGATCAAGTGATGAAGAGAACAGGTATTCAGGAAACGGGAGCCAATCAGCAAAAGTTCCTTGGTGGACAGCTGTGGCACGACTTGGCCCCAAGCGTCGGTAATGGTTTGTTCAGTATCGAACCCGTGAAACGAGGATGCCGATACCATCGAAAGGAGATTTGGCAGCTTGTTTTGCAGGAAAATCCGAGTCTGTTGATAGCTGAGCGATGGTTCTCGGTTGAAAGATTGCACTTTAAGCATTTGAAAGGACGCAATAAAAAGATCCATGAAGACCGCTGCGTAATCATTCTTGCTTCAAGTCAGCGTTGAGCCTTTTCGATTGAGCGAATGCCTACCTGATGGCGAGAGCAAAGGTAATTAACCAAAGCGCCGTCGTCAATCGTCGAGCCCGTCGAGAGCTACACTATTAGCGCAGGCTCCTTGCGCTGGATCGCCCGACTTACCATGACATCGAGGTACAGAATGGTCGCTGCCCTGGATGCGACCATGTGGGTTTCCGGAATATTAGCCTGAAAATCCAGCGTCTGAATGTCGGTGAGCTGAGCGGAAGAGTCGCCAGGTTGAGAAATATTTTGATTCAGCACACTTAGAACAGTATTGATTCGACCAATGAGATGGGTCGATATTGTTGAGTACAGCGGGAGACATAGTTCCAAGGATTGCCGAACAGAGGTCCGCAAGTCTTGAACCGAATTGGAATCTTTGCTTGACTTGGTCCTTGAGTCGTTGCTGAGTGACAAAGCCTCGTAGCCGCCATCGGTTGCTGCCATTGAGACCACAAGAAATGCAAGCGCTTCAAGCACATGGAGCTTGTCCGCGATTGGAGTGTCGTCCATGTGATGAGACACCTGACGAGCCAAAGATGCCAGCCATCTTGAGGACAACAGCAAGGACTTTTGGGCTTCGGAAGAAATGACCTTGTACTTTGGAGAAACCATGACCATGATGATATCTTGCAACGTCTGGTTGTAGCAATGCAGAGCAGCAGGTGTATTCACTGGTTTGGCACTGTTCCACTTGGAGATAAGGACCAGCAGCGCAGCGGAGGCACTGACAATGCCAGAAGTCCCGATATGCTCAAGATATAGCGAAATGAGAGGGTCACCAGGTGCACAAAATGAAAGTCGGCAGTCGAGTAGTGCGCTGAACAATTGTTGGCCGTCAATTTCATCTTGGTATGTCTCCAGTAATGTCGCGAACTCCTCAAGCGACATCCTGCGCAGGAGGCAATAGCGGACCAGTTTCTGCGACTCGGTGACAGCCATCTTTATGGCCACGGAAGCAACAGGGAGCGCGTCAACCTTTCCCGTACGCAATGGCAGGACAAGCCTTCAGTACTCTCTACCTCATTGTCACAAAGCTGAATACGCAGGATCCATCAGCTCATCCCAGATCGCACGGTCGTCTCTCGATCTTGAGGTATCCTGTAGCGATGTTCTCGTCGGATGGGGGGAAACAGATACGGGAGTGAAGTAGAGTCGCCTCGAACTTGACATACATTCGGGCGAAGGCTTGGCGTGTTTGTATCAGCTTAGTCATCACGATTTATTCATGCCTGCGGAGACACATCAAGGCGAGGATGGGTAGCAACGCCAACACTTGTGAATATCGAAGAGACCGGGCTCCATCGCAACTACTTGCACCGAGCGATATGCTTCAACGGTGCTGGTTTCCCGGCCAGCAGACTCACATGCCTCATCAATCATGTATATCATACAAAGATACGGCACACTCGACAACGCTTTCTTCGCAGGATGACAACCACTCCGTCGATCGCGCTACTCCCAGAAGACGTCCAGTTGGGACTCTCGTCGGCTCACGATATTAGCTCTTATGAAGATGTCATCGAAGGCTTGGTCAGGAACGCACTGGATGCCGACCCAACCTTCCTCGCCATCGAGGTGGACTTCGCCAAGGGATATATCTCAAGCCGCGATGATGGGGCCGGGATAAAGAGCCATGAATTCTCGGAAGCTGGTCATCTGGCGAAACCCTACTGTGCGGGAAACTGCGCATTTTCTTGTGATAGACTAGCTGACGGGTTAACAGGCACTTCGAAGTTCGATACGCCGCGAGTCTCCTACGGATCTCATGGCCGCTTTCTGTCCAACCTATCATCCTTGTCCCTCTTGTCTATATCATCTCGGCACCTCGACGATGGATTTATCAGCCGATTGGTTTTATATCGTGGGCAGGTGATCTGCCGGCAACTACGACTGAGCATAGAAGATGGCGGGCTCGAAGAAAGTGGTACACATGTCGAGGTTCGGAACCTTTTTGGAGATGTGCCGGTACGCCTGAAGCAGATGTCTGTCCGATACTCGAATGAGGCAGGGGTGGACAAGACGTTTGATCGGCTTAAGCTGATGCTTGTGGGCTACCTGCTCGCCAGACCCAGGGCACAGAAACTGCGAGTAGCCCTGAAGTGCGGCAAGCGACGATATCTTCATCAGGATCTTGGCCGAGGGAATTGCCCTACAAGCTCTGTGAATCTTGTGGCCGCTACGCTGCATCGCGCCAATTTTCTCGCAAGCGCCAGCACAGAATCCTGGAGAACTTTGTCTCTTGTCACCAGCAAGTTTGCAATTCGCGCCGCCATAGCGATCGAGCCTGTGCCCTTCAAGACCTGCCAGTTCATCTCCTTGGGACAATTTCCACTAGTCCGTGAAGACAAAAACAATTGGATGTCGGATGTGGTGAATGAAATCATCTCAAATTCAAGTTTTGGTGCTGTGGAGGACACCCTGACTTTCCAGGGAATGGCGAGCGGGCCTCGAAAGATACCCAATCAACAACCAGCATTTGGGAAATATGGGAAAGGTGTCGATCGTTGGCCGATGTTCTACATTCGTATCGAAACAAGGGCCGACACAGGAGTTACACTGATGCATTCAAGCGAATTGTTGGAGCTTGACCACCAGATCGACCATCTTGTGAATGCGTTGGAAACGTTGACCTACCAATTTTTAGAGGACAATGGGTTCAAATACAGGACGAGAGGCAAGCGCAAAGCCAGCCTCCTAAGTTCAGAGGCGTCGCCAAAGAACCTGTCGGTTGCAAGTCCTGTTCAAGGATTCAATTCTGCTTGTTCACGAAGGGGCTCTGATCGCAGCACCCTCAGGCATTGGCATCGTGTCAAAAGCGGGCGAGGTCTTGGTGCCGAAGACATGAGTTATGGCTTAAGTTGTTCGAAACCAGTCAATGAAGACCAGGCAGTTGCCGAATTACCCGCATCAGTACACAATAACAATGACAATATTGATTCACGACGTGTGACTAGCAATCAGCACGGCATCAGCAACATCCGTGGAGAGACTCGGTTCGAGCAATACGTCGATCAGGTTGGGCAACAAGACGACGAAGCCCGCCCTATTATCTGGGTAAATCCTCGTAATGGTCAGCCAACTCGCATTCACCCACGAACTGGGGCTCATCTTCTCAATAGAGATGGTGACGTCGATCGAAGCCTGCCGCCGCATCTCGCTTCTGGCTCGCTAGGTCGTAGACTCGAATTGAGGCGAGCAAAAACGGCAACCTTGGAAGCTCAGCCGAAAGGTCATCTTGGGTTGACAACCCGCTTGCAGAAGTACAAAGGGCTTCTTGACCGTAGGCACACCGAGAAGCCGATCATGTCCCTTACGACCCATGAGATACCGCCTTCAGATGGAGGTGGAAGAACCGCGGGAACCTCCAATATTTGCAGCGGGAAGGGCCTCACACTGACTAAGGAAGCACTCGCTGCCGCCAGGGTCGTTGGTCAAGTTGATCATAAATTCGTGCTTGCTATGCTACCAGGATGCCTGATGCCGTCGGATGGAGAACGCGGAAATATTCTTGTCCTTGTTGATCAACATGCCGCCGATGAGCGAGTCAAATATGAGCGGCTGTGCCAGGACATCTGTGGTAGCGCTTCAACTAGCCTTGTTACGCCATTGGTGTTTGACATCGATGAGAACGAGGCGACACTTTTTGAGCAGCAGCAGGGGTATTTCCAGAGGTGGTGCGTCACATATACCATCCGTGAAGGATGCTCGACCCGGGGCGGTCGTCAAGTTTATTGCGTGGAAGTCAGCGCGCTACCTACACTCATTGCTGAGCGCTGCCGCGCGGAGCCCAAGCTTCTAATTGATCTACTGCGTAGTGGCATCTGGTCACGCCGCTGTCGTCCGTCCGGAGAAGGTTCTGGAGACATTCCGACAAATCAAAGGTCAGATGATGGAAGTGCTTGGTTTTCAGATTTTGCTCATTGTCCAACACTTATGGTAGAGATGCTCAAGTCTCGATCTTGCCGCACGGCTGTCATGTTCAATGACGAATTGTCGCTGGGGGAGTGTACTGAGCTGATACAGAGGCTTTCACGGTGTACTCTTCCTTTTCAGTGCGCTCATGGGCGACCAACTTTGTCAGTGACAGTAGAGGTTTATGACGATCAGGACTTCGGATCCGGGGGGCGTGCCTTTACAGAAGACATGGGCAGCAGCGAGCAACTTGGATTTGGTGCGGCGTGGGATAATTGGATTGGGTCCGGATGAAAGATACATGGTGCTCTGGATACTCTATCCCTGTACTCGTATCGAGTGCTGTACTCCGTAGAGCTTACATTGAAGTTTACCTGTTGGTGAAGAATGTACTAGTAAAGTGTTGGGCGACCCCAGCACAGCACAGCACAGCACAGCCAGCCGCCAAATATTTCCTCTGCTGAATACGAGCTCGTATGAGATATGCCCTGCCCGGCGTCTGACGGCTGCGCCTGCGGCCTCGCCTGTCTCAGATGACGCCCCCACACGCGCGGACTTTCGACTTCGACTTGTTGGCAAGCGAGGTGATGCGCGCAGGGCATTTCACCGCAGCCGCACCCAATCAACCGCCAGGACGGGCAGAAGGAGGGCTCAGGCGGCCATCCTTTTCGTTCACAAGCAGCTCGTTGCAGATGCCGGTGTCAGGGTATGGTGTCAGGTGAATCACCACTTGGACGACCTACCACTCATACCCCTCTCTTACGACTTCAAGTTCAGCCCATGCAAGCCTGATGCTGGGCACGTCTCGGACTCGACCTGCATGCAGCAGAATGAAGCTCACCGACATTCCCCGGAAAGTGCGAAGTCCGGTCCATCTCATGTACGCAGTACCTTGCAATTGATCGTTGACTCGATTTACCCTACCAAGAAATTATTGGTTGTCAATGCGAGGCTTTTGGAATCAGTCATGATCAGCGAGGTCCGGTAGTGTGTAACAGCATCGTCGGGACTCCGAAGAATTGGGATCGGCAGTGCCATGGATGGTGCCCACTTTCTTCACACTGACACCCACATTTGCCGCACACCCCAAGGATCATTCGCGCGGTTCCGTGTCTTAGGAGCTAATTGACGCCGGGTGACGCCAGACGCCAGTCCTTTGTGACTTGCCAGTCAGAGCACTCAAGCACTGCAATCGCACTACGGCAAGCGCCTTTCCAAGCGCCCGGCAGTATGACACTATGGCGCTGGCCCCGCTCGATCTTGGTTTCCTTGCCTTCTCCCAGACTCCCTCGACTCCCACAGGCACCGCCCATGCCACCTGCCACCTCACTCTTTCTCACCTTTTCTCCTCGTCTCTTGTCTTCATTCATATCGTGCTCGCTCTCCATCTTCTGAAGGTCCTCTGCCAGTCCGTAAAATCAACTCTCGCCTCGTCGGTGCACGCCAACCTTCCAGTGTGCCGCAAACCGGAGTATTCGGCCCTTTTGCTAAGCTGCGCCTGCGCTTCTCGCGCCTACAGTAGCTGCACAACCTCACGCAGAGAGCAGAAAACAACATCCAACCAGGCGGGGTCTATTGTCCTGTTCCCATCATCATATCATCAACCTCCTGGACGACGTGTCACTGTTGACCTGCCTGAGACCATCACTTCGCACGATATTCGCTTCATCGTCCAGCTTCTTCACATCTCCTTGCCCAATCCCGGCGCTTGCCTTGTCCCAGCCGTCACGGTCATTTAAGCGCCCATCTTCTACGGATCTCCTTCTTTGCGTGTGTCACTCTTCCAGAAGGTCCGAAGATTTCAGACCTGTCTCAGATAGCTCGCATTTCCAGATACGTCATCGGGGTTCAACCACAGGCACGGCATTGCCATTGTTAGCGCCCGTTTGTCTCAGGCTCGAATATCTCTCTGATCCCTTTTCACTAGCTCAGGAGTCGCCGCCTGCAGGAGTACGTCTCTAAACACTTATAACGATCAAATCCCAGTGGCGAGCAAGGTGATCATCAGGTTGGCATGCAACGACCGCAAAAATGGGAGAGATTGAATGTAAGTTTGAAACCCCTGCTTCTAGAGCTGGTACTGGGGAGTTGTTCAAAGCAGCATCCAGCATGGCTTGCCATCGCACCTGGTGAACATTCCTCTAACTCCAAGTCAATCACAGACAAACTCAATCCATACCCGTCACCATATGACGAAGCTCAACGAGCAAACGACGTGTCTTCTACATCAACCAACTTCTATCCTCACCCAGACAGTCCAGAGGTTCACCATCACAAGCGCAAGCGGTCAGGCTCAAGCTCTGACGAGATGGTGAGATTGACTCAAGGACCGTCATCCGAGTACAACCACTTCAACCAATCTGGATCACACCACGTGGTCACCGCCAATCGAGCACTGCGCGAGCTTTCCAAATCTGATCGCGACCCAGGCGATCACTACCCCCATGAGAACGGCAACGAATATGGACGTAGTTGGCAACCTGAGGTTGCTGTCAAAAGTTCTCCTTCCAGTGGACCCGTTGCTCAGTTCGCGGATTCCTCACAACAAGACACAATCGAAGTGTTGCAGCCCCGGACCAACAGAGTAGTCGCCCAGTCGACGAACGGTGTGGCCTCTCAGTCAAACGGTGTGGTCGATGAGTCAACGAACGGTATGGTAGCCCAGTCGACGAACGGTGTGGCCGGCCAGTCAAACGGTGTGGTCAGCCAGTCGACGGACTACCCCCACACATCATACGGAGGACAAGAGCCTGACCCTGAACAATATCACCCAGATTCTTCTCCGGGTGTTGTGGTGATTGGTCCCAAGCGAAAACGTAATTTCAGCAACAGAACAAAGACAGGATGCTTGACCTGCCGGCACCGGAAGAAAAAATGTGACGAGCAACGCCCATGGTGTGAGTTGAACTTCCCTTTCCATCATTCAGTCGACTCTAAGTACAAGCTGAGCTAACTGCTTCGACAATCAGGCCTGAACTGCACCAAAGGTGGATTTGCATGTAGGGGCTACAGTAAGTCTACAAGGTCTACTTGGACAAACAAGCCCAATCCGGCCAACGGCGGTCCGCCTCTGCAGTCGAAAAACGGCCATGTCGAAGTGTCGGAGCAACCAGCTCATGATGGTCTTCATGATGGTCTTCATGATGGTCTTCATAGTGGTCTTCATGATGGTCTGCATAGTGGTCTTCATAATGGTCTTCATAATGGCCTTCAAATCGATCCGCCACCACCGATCAATCCTGCCCCTACTCACAACGGACCTGGCCTAGAGCGGCCGGCTCAACCCAACCACCATGGCAACCCCCGTCAGCAATACTTTGTGCCAGAGAATCCATCTCATGGACAACATATACCAGCCCCTCCTCAGACTGAAGCCGGACGGCGGCCGTACTATTCACCTCCGCTGGCATATCCTCCATATAACCCTGATCCGCTTCCACTTCCACTTCCACGGCTTCCCGAACTCGTTCGTTCAGAACAATCTCCAGCTTCTTATCCACCAGAAATGACGAGACCAACAAATCAAAGCCCACCTTATCCCCAGCGTGGCGGACACCCGCTACATTACCAACCACAGCCACGCCCTGATGACGCACCGCTTCCGCGCCTTACACCGTCACACTTGCCCTCTGCGACTCACTCTCATTCTTCTTCCCCTCCACAAACACGCACGCGGCAGCCATGGGTTCCAGCGTCGCAACATGAGACGCAGCCATCATACGTTCAAGCTGCAGCAGAACCGGTCGGACAGTCCGTCCAGGTCCCGATCATTTCCGAACCGCACGTAACCAAGCATTTCAACAAGGAGGACATTCAGCGCTCCCGGATGCTGAGACAGTCATCATACAATCACCTCGACGAAACATTGCGAAACGAGCGTGCCCGATGCAAGCGGGCTCTTGCACGCTACAACAACGCATGTGACATCGACAGTGGCTTGAGCGCAACACAAATTCGTGAGCTGTTGCTGATGGTGTTTGATCCCAGCAAAGACAAAATCCATCGACTTGTTCCAACCCCAGCAAAAGGCTTGCTCAGTCCGGGCGTGGTGATCGAGGCGCCATTCAGATGCTCATACGGCTATAACATCCACATCGCTGAAAACGTTTTCATCGGGGAGAATTGCACCATTGATGATGCTGCCCAGGTTGATATCGGAGCGAGAACGCACATTGGCAGCGACGTGATCATCTATACAGCAGACGTTAGCAAGGATATGGTTGATCGCAAGGGCGCTGGCGCTCCATGGGTTGCCAAAAGAGTCAAGATTGGGGCGGATGTGATCATTGGCCGTGGAGCGGTCATCTTTCCAGGTGTAGAGCTCAAGTCTTCATGCACCATTGCGCCGTTCGAATTGGTGCGAGAGAATGTTGAGTCTCTTCAAGAGCTGCGGACTGGTTCCACTCGAGGTAGACTAAATTGACAGACCGCTATAGTATGCAATCCCGCGGTCGATGAAACTGTGTTTGGGGACGGCGCAATGCAAATTTCCAGTTTAGTTTACCCCGAAATCACGCGAAATGTGCCTCTTGCTACGTCGTTGACACCTGATAGTGCTTGCGATTTCATTGCAACAACGCTGCTGCTGATGGGTTGTTGTCCTGCTCCTTGGTTACGTTGAGCTCGGCTGGGCATTGCGGCCATTACAGACGCTGGCCGTTTTGGTCGTGGCTAGGGTAGGCACTACTGCAGTCAACAAAGCCATGGTCTTGATGATTCATGCGGCGCCGTACGAAGTCGTGGTCGAGACGACAATGACTCGGATGCTAAATTGGCGTTTGTGACGGGCTGTGATAAAAACTTGGGCACAAAATTGGGAGATCGTGCGTGGTGTCAGATAGCAGTGATTTCTTTATTTTATTCCAAGCTGAAACGTCCAGTCCTTTGACCGTTGAAACAGTCACCTTACGACCAGGGACTCAAACCGGAAGTCAGCTGTAGCCACGGCCGGTTGCTGGGCTTGGAGAATAATATGGTTTCGCTTTTAGAGGTTTCGAGTCTCGAAGAAGAAGATATCGCATGGCAGGAGGATCACTCGTACTATCTATGGTCTGTCCAGTGCTGGCAAGGCTGTCGGAGACCCGGACATGCCAACGAGAACACAGGTAATATGCTAGTGGCCATGGCTGCATAAAGACCGTTGTGGTGTGTTGTCTTGATGATAACACCTTGTTTGATTTCCAACGTGTCTCAGCATGATGCCGCCTAGCAGCCCGCAGAGCAAGACTGGTGCGAGTTCTGGGTAAGCGAGATGTGGTCTCGGAGGTCCACTAGTTACTTATCTAGGTCGTGCTAGGTCAAACAGACGCCTGGACCGCGCCTAGTGAGCCTAGTGAGCTCGACCCTCTTGCAGCGATCGGTACGGCCAGCCGGAGGACCCCATACCCTAAAAGCACCCATCGTGCCGTCCGTGGTCGAGCCAGTGGCCTGGCACTTGTGGGACTCGATGGTGGGCTTATTAGGCTGGGAGGCTCGATTGACTCCTCCCCGGCCTGGTACAGTACCGTCTGTGCGTCTGTACTTTTTGGTGAAGTGGCTTTGCGATTATTGGGATGGAGGATTGCAACATGAGCAGGCGAGCCGTGTGCACGATGCCGGTCAACCCATTCCCAAGCACTTCTCAGTCGGCTCCTGCTTCTGCTTCTGCTACTGCTCCTTACCTTCTTCCACCCACGACTACTTCCCTCGCGTCTGCAATCGACCATTGATTCCCTCGAGCCGATCCGATCTCACCATCCTCGCTGCCAACTGTCTTGCACTCTTTGGGCGTGTTGTGACGCGAGCTGCAACCCCCTCCTGATCCTTGCGTCTCCCGACAGCCACCCCTCGCCTCAGATTTGCTCCTCGACCCCTTGGATCGTTTGACAGTTTTTATTGCACGAGATTCTGCCCTCCTATACTCCATACATATTCCAGGGTCACCGCGACAGTCTGTTGTATCACCGGTCTGCGAATCGACACCGTCTTGCATTCCTCAAATCCCATCCAGCGCAGTTGACAGGTCGTTCATCCTGACACAACCCCGATACATGACAGTGGAGAGAAGATGACTACATTGAAGGCGCAAAGTGTCCAATGCTGAACGAGATGCGTGACAAGTCTCCGCGGCAATATGCGCCAAAGTCAGCCCTCGAACATATTCATTGCGCCTCTGCGCATACACAAAATTGGTGGTGACGACCACCATGGCGCATCCTACAATGAATCCAGTCCCACAACGCCCTTGGATGCGGACACCCTGGACCAACTGGCTCCCACTCATGCAAGATTCCACAACTATCTCCGAGCCCTCTACCCATTCCAACCCTCGTCTCCCCACTCGACCGCTACCGTTACGCTTCCTCTCAATGCCGGAGACATCATATTGGTACACTCGGTGCACGTTAATGGATGGGCTGACGGGACTCTTTTGGAAACCGGTGCCCGCGGCTGGCTGCCCACCAACTATTGCGAAGCCTACGACTACGCCGCCATGCGACCCCTTCTCAAAGCTTTGACTGAATTTTGGGACATCGTGAGGTGTGGGAGCGACTCCAACTTGAATCTATTCCGCAACCAGGACTACATGAGAGGCTTGGTAGCCGGAGTCCGTGCATTGTTGGAACGATCAGAATGCCTTACACGAGATGCCGCCTTGGTCATACAACATGATGCCATCCGCAGGTCTCGCAAGAGTCTCCTATCAGATCTGGCGTTGCTGGTCCGCACCGCCAAACAACTCCAACAGATAGTGACGGTTTCTTCTTCACATAAGGATCTCGATATCAGGCTAGATGACATGCTTCTGAAGGCCTTTCGCATCGTCACTCGAGCAGTGCTCTTCTTTGATGTTTGGAGTGAGCAAATCTCTGCAGCTATTTCAAGCCCGCCCAGCGCGCAGGTGTCTCCAGCCGACTCAACAGCGGCTCTGCCATCGCCAGGCTCCAGAAGGCCTCAGTCTACAGTTTTGCACAAGAGCGCGGCTCCTCCCGCTGCCACGTCCAGCATGGTATCCAAACGTAGCAGTGTCGGCCAAGTCTCTCAGAGCACTACTGTGCGCCGACATTCGTCAACCACTCATCGAATGTCCTACACGCGAGGGACCGTCCAGAAGAACCCTAATCTCATTTCCCAATACCTGCACAAGTCTTACGATGACTTTTTGACCGTCCTAGCCTCGTTTCTGGGGTCTCACATGCAATCGAGGTCTTCCTCGGAACTGTTGTCGACTACACAGAACGCCGTTCGGTCCTGCCGTCAGCTCTTTGCCATTGTTGAAACAGTCATTGAACGAGATTATAGCACTTCTAGACCGTTGATCCAGGCCAAAGATGCCATGTATTACGCCATCACCGAGCTGGTGCATGCCGCCCGGCAAGTTTTCAAACCCATTCATTCTATGGAAGATGAGTTGGTCTATCTACCAGAAGAGGCTCAGAATCTCGTGCGAGCTGCTACCGCTTGTGTAAGCGCTGCAGGTCGATGTGTCGCAAGGACGAAGGCAACACTTGAAGAGATTGGTGATTTCGAAGTGGAGAATCCGGCACAGCTTGTGGGAAGAGGCTCCGACAGTTCCAACACACCCGACTCCACGAGTCACGATGTCCGTTCCAGCAGTGTCGCTCGGTCCTCGGTGCCAGCACCATCTGCGAGGGATTCGTTCAAGCGACAACCAGACAATCCTCGGATTGCAGTGTCTCGAGGTATGCTCACTCCTCCTCTCTCCTTGGACACTGCGGATTCCCCTTCGACGGGCTCTGGCAGTATCCCTCCTACCCCCAGAGATGATGTGATTGCGGATATCATTCGCTCCTCTCCCTTGCCGCCTGCATCCTCACTCCAGCCAGACGTCAATGCACGTGCGCCAGGCTCCTTTCAGCCAGGCCTTGACAAGAGGAATCGGAAGTCGGTAGTTCTACCCGTTGCAGGTAGTACAGGTAGCGACAGCAGCTTAGAGGCGAGTCATCGCCGGTCCGATCCGAGCAATCTATCAAGCGCATCAACGAGAATTACATCAATGTACGGCGGTGGTTCTTTGGCGGAGTCTATATCTGCACAGTCGACCGCCGACGACCGTTCCTCTCTCGGAGATGACGAGGACGCCGAGGCCGAAATCCTGGCTCACACTTTTGCCCAGGAGCTCATCTTTAATCGGGAGGGAGTAGTCGTGGGTGGTACCCTGAATGCCTTGGTCGAACGTCTGACAGCTCATGACTCGACCCCGGATGTGTCTTTCATCAGCACCATCTATCTTACGTTTCGGTTGTTTGCTCAACCTGAAGAATTTGCCTCGGCGCTGGCATATCGGTTCGACTACGTGGCCGACAACTCAAGAATTGCCAATCCAGTGAGGCTAAGAGTGTACAACGTCCTCAAGGGTTGGATGGAATCCCATTGGAGACATGATTGTGATGACACAGCTCTCCCAATCATCGTCGGACTCGCAAGAGAATCAGTGATTCCGGTCCTCCCAATGGCGGGCAACAGGATTCTCGAACTGGCGGAGCAGGTCTCGTCGGCCACCGGGCCTATTGTTCCCAGGGTAGTATCAGCAATGGGCAAAACCAGTACCTCTTCTGGAGCCTATATCGACCCGAACTCGCCGTTACCGAATCCGATCATATCCAAGAGTCAACTTACTGCGTTGAGGATGTGGAAAATGGGGGGTGCTAGTGTCAGCATTCTCGAATTCGATCCTCTCGAGCTTGCTCGTCAGATCACACTGAAGACTTCCAAAATCTTCTGTTCAATCCTACCAGAAGAACTCCTTGGGACGGAATGGACCAAACGTAGCAGTTCTCTGGCCGTCAACGTCAGAGCCTTATCGACACTGTCAACGGACATTTCAAACCTCGTTTCAGATTCCGTTCTTCAGCTCGAAGAGCCGAAAAGGCGGGCTGCTATTGTCAAGCAATGGGTCAAGATTGCGAATCGGTGCTTGGAACTGCACAACTATGACGCTCTCATGGCGATCGTCTGTGCTTTGGACTCGACCAACATCAAGCGCATGAGAAAAACTTGGGAAGGTGTACCTCAGAAGACAAAATCCGTTTTTGAAGAGCTCTGCAAAGTGGTGGACGTGTCCAAAAACTACTCCGTATTGCGGCAACGAGTCCAATCGCATCTCCCACCCTGCCTACCATTCATCGGTGTCTACCTGACCGATCTTACTATGGTTGACTCTGCATATCCTGCCACACGACCCCTGGCAACTGACCGAGGGAAGATATCAGTCATCAACTTAGACAAACACATGAGCACAGCCAAGATCATATCCGACCTCCAGCGGTTCCAGATCCCCTACCGATTCGCCGAGATTTCCGAGCTGCAGACTTGGATGCAAGATCAGTTAGTCCGTGTTCGATCGGCTGGCGAAAAGAGCTTTCAGATGCATTACCGACGTTCCCTGATCTTGGAGCCCAGAGAGCCCAACAGAAGTCCGAATCCTGATGCGCCACAGTCCGCAAAAGACAAGGATAAATTCGACTTCCTCAACTGGACCCATCTACTTCAGAAAGATAAACCTATGCCGGTATCAAGTTGATTGTGCCGTCAGTCAGTGGGCTCACCCTCTCAGACAGACCGACAATAGTTTGATGGTCGAAATTTCCTTTCGTTTCTCTCTTTGTGCACCTTTAGCGTTTGGAGGTTTCTTACGATATTTATGATACCCAGGGCGGCTCTTTGTTCACGGTTCGGAAACTCTGTCGCAAGCGGGTGAATTGTGCTATTGTGGATTTATTCCATGGCTGGAGCGTTGTGCGCATTCAACCCAGCATGGTTTGCAGTGGCATGGCTATATGCCCGGATTTATTGCTCGCAGTGAAGGGGCCTCTGCAGGATTTATTCCGTCAATCGGCTTGGGTGTCCGGCCGCATGTCGTTCCCTTGCCCTGTCGATCGCAGCTCGTGGCATTCTTTATGGAGGATCTATCCAGGCATAGCCAAAAGCGCTTGTTTCGACATCAAGGCATGGATTTTATATGTTCGATTATGGATGGCTTGTATCGAGGTATTGGTGTACAGTCCCAGGAGGTAGGGGTAATGAATGAAAAGTCCAGCCACGCACGCATTACTTGTTGTGTATCATGAGATATTCGAAGCAGTTTTGTTATACCTCTTTAATACCTTCAATGTCACAACCATTCAGCTTCCACTGGGAACAGGGTTTTTCTTCGCACGCTTTTTGGGATGATATACCCCTGACCTAGTAGCACTTTCTTCCATTCTTTTATTTCTGTCTTAGTGTTGGGTATCAATTATGGTACGAAATGAGCGAAGAGAGCTGCCCAACAAAATGATAACAATTCGTACGCTTCTTCCAGGTCATAGCATGAATGTGTTGTGCAGTCTCCCCACCTTGTGGGACGCCATAATCGATGGTGAGACCAGCTCGTCGCCGACCCCCGGGTGAACCCGCTTATTAGACCTCCAGTGAGACAAAGGCATTCAGATGCCTGGTGCTGGACCACCTGGGTCCTGTACATCCAGCCTTCAGTCGATTTTCCATAACCTAGCAGCTTGCTAACCGGTCATCACCAGCCAACCCCAAACTGTCGCCGCACCCAAGGCTGGTGATAACTTGTGTAGTCCCGGGCCCTCGACATGCCAAACTGTTGTGCAACATTGACATAACCATCAGCACTGTACTCCCCAGCCTTCTTGATAGCTTCAGAGTCGCCCACGTCGAGTTCCCAGGGTGTCCGACAGTACACACAACGGACTTCTTTTCCAGCCATACTGGCAGCCCATTGATCGAAACAAGATTTGTGCAGATTGTGTCCACATTGTGCCTTGCACCAAACAAGTTTGTTGTGCTCCGGGTGAAGATCCATGTAGCAGATTGGACATTCGCCGTCGGTCGGTTTGCGATTGCCCTTGGAGTCCTCCTCTTCTCCGATATCCGTGGGAATAGGAGGTGCATTCGCGAATATTTCTTCAAGCTCGGTGGTGAGCAAGGCGAGTTGATACTGTAAGTGTTCTGGAGCCTTGAGCACGGTGCTCAGGGCATAGACTTTGTGCTTGCACTCGTTGCCCTTGAGCGCATCTGGACAGGTGCAAGTGGGTGTGTGGCAGACAAAGACCTCATAGACATTTCCCGTTGAGCCGACGATGTCAACGTGTTCGCAAGGGGCACCATTTTGCGTGACTCGTCTGCGTCCCAGAACGACCATGCGCTGAGTCCTGGCTCTTTGCAGCTTGACAAGGAATGAGGCTGGTGGCTTGCTTCGAAATCTTCTCAGCCGCTTCTCCTCCTCCTGCTCGGGCTTTTTCTTCTGCTTTGGACTCTTGGTCGTCGTAGATGAGAGTTTCGTTGCGGCGGGCTTGGAAGAGACTGATTTGGACATCGGGATCAGAGGAGAGGTTTCGGTCTCAGCTTTGCCATCAGAGAGTGACGCTACCCACTGCTTGGTCCGATTCAATGTGTACTGATCTTGTTCCAGCTCTTCGAGAACACGAGCCTCTTCCGGGCTGGGAAGGGTGGGCTTCTTCTGAGGAACGGATCTCGACTTCGCAGATGTCACCTTTGAGACTGCGCCTCGGCGCGAGGTTCTGGTGACGGCGGTGGCGGGCATCTTCTCTATCGTCCTGCGGGCTGAGAAGGTCAATAGTGTTGCCAGTAAAGAAGGAATTGCAAAAGGGACAGAAGTGGAGATTGAAGTGGTTTATTCGATGATTCAAGAAGTCCATGTGCAAGTACAGGAGGTGGCCAAGGGCAGATAGATACAAGGCAGAAGGGTTCGGCTTACCAGGCTCACTAGGCTCAATTTGCGGGGAACTTGACTCGCTTGACATTCGACACTTGACACCAGAGGTCAGTTGCATCTCCGTATTGCGAGAGCGCCGATTACATATCTAAGCTATCGTCTTCATGATCGTCTATTATGACAGCCAAAACGGCTGCCGACACGGCGGTCTTTGCGGCCGTGGCCCCTAGAGCTGCGGCGGCGCAAACAATGCCATCAACAGATGCCATTGTCGAGGTTTGACTACCTAGGTAAGGTAGGTAAAGTTGAGGCAAGTTCATGTCCATAATGTTTGTGTATTCTCCTCTACTTGTGGTATACATGTCATGAAGGGAAGCTATTTTACATCATGTCTCTAGTGTGACCGCCAGGGTTCTGGACGGAATCTGTCGAGGTGTCAGCAGTGTCTCACATCCCAAAAGATCTTGCAAAAGCCTTACAATCTGTCGTCACAAAAGCACGATCCACCTCAGCCAAAGCTTCACAGCAGTACTGCAACGTCTCGGCAATATCATGTGTGCGACGCAAAGGCGTCCCTTCCTCCAGCAAGATATCGTACTCAACCCAAACGCCATCGCCAGCATGGTACGCAGTGACCGACTTGAATCCGGAGACCAGGTTGCTGAAACGATACGCAAGGAAGATGAGTTTGTTCTGCAGGTGCTCGTCGACCGCCAGCCCACAGAGTCGAGACATATTGTCGATGCACGTATCGGCCCAGTCATAGATGATGTACAACGAGAGCAACGCCGCTCCTAAGGGATCCAACCACCAAACACCCGCCTGTTTGCCGATGAGCGGGAAGAGCAGCGAAAGCGTGTTGAAGTATACATCCGTCTTGCAGTCTTGCGCCAGAGCCTGCACCTGGGTCGTCTTGATCCGGATGCAGCCTAGCCCAATAAGACCTTTGATGCCCACAGTTCCGGCCATTGCAGCAATAGCCAGCGTCGGGAGAGTTGCGATGGAATGGTCTCCGTTGGGAAGCAATCTCTGGACTGACTCTTGCAAGATCTGCAGGAATGATATGACCATTATAATCGAGAAGACAAGGATTCCAACGGGTTCAAGTCGCCGGCGACCGACAGGGAATCTCTTCGCAAGGGCTGACAGTCTCCACGACACCAGGCGGTTGGTGGTCCACACAATGACCGTACACAACAAGTCGAGGGCCGAGTCCAGCAGTGAAGCAATCAACGACAGTGATGAAGACTTCAAGGCGGCTATTCCCTTTGCAACAAGTAGGATGATGTTGGCGATCACATTGATGTTGATTGCCCACCGTGCATTGCGACCCGCTCTGGCTCGTTGTTGCTGCATATCATCTGGGAGCATGTCTTCGATATGTTCGTGGACGGTCTGCAGCCGGCCTTCTCTCTCTCTGACCCCATCGCGATCTGCATCGGTATTCATGCTCTCCATAACATCGTCAGCCATGGCTATGACTATGGTATCGACCTCGGCCCAATCGTTCAAGCGGGCATTTTGGCGTTCGTAGAACTTGCGCACTTTCTTGTTCTTAATGCTTTTCAACTGGATAGCGACACTTGTCAGTTTCACCACCATGGAAGCGCTCTGGAAACCCACCTCTTCATCACTTTTTCTCAAGTTCTGAAAGGCGTTATCCTTTTGAACGCCGTCCTTCAGCTGTTGTTTCAATGCAGCAGTGGTTTTGCGGTCGATCACGAACTCCACAGCATCTCTAAAGCCACCAAAGCGTCGGTTGGGACGTCCTGATTCCAGGTCATCATGTCGCGTGTGGTCATCATTTTCGTTGCCGTCTCTGTGAAAGGTTCGCTTTCCAACCATGGCAATGGAAGCCACAAACTGGCAGATCGTCACGGAGCAGATGTTGTGCTCGACAAAGGGAACAAGACCACCACGACAATAACCTGTGAGTTGGGATGCAAAAAGAATGGTACGTAGTGCAATGCCCTGGAACGCTCGACATGGCAACGTTGACCTTTTGAAATGTCCATAATACTATGGAATATAGTACTCGCGGTCCCCTGGATGGATGACGCCATGATGCCCATAATTGCCCATGCGTCTGCCTTGTTTCATGGCCAAGAATGCCCAGTCAAAGCTTGGTTTTCAGGCGACGGCCTTTAACTGGAACAACATCATTAGTGGCCGCGTGTGGAGGCCACCCAGGGGCCATTCTTTTCTCGGGACCCCGGATGACGCGGCACGCGACGCCTAGAAATTGACCCATCTCGACCATCATCAACAACTCTTCATTCATTAATATATAGGGATCGTAGTCAAAAATCCTCCCTACTTGTTCCCTATTAACCCCCTCACTCGGTGCCCGAAGTTGCTCGCCATGTCTTATGTACACGAACCCTGGAAAGTAGCCGCTCGGTCCGGTCCTTCAACGCCGCAATCCGAGTCTTGATGGAGCTGAGATCTGTTGTTCCTTCACAGGCAGTCTGGCTTGATGCCACAGTCTCCGGGGTTGATGTTGTTACGAGACTGCCGGAATCTGATGTCTCCATGCTTGCAATGCCTGCCACCCTCAGGACCCCGAGTGTCTCTAGTTGTTCGATCTTTTCAAACTCGCTGTCATTTGCGGCAGCTAGAGACTCCTTTGCTCCATCTGATCGCGACGCTGATGCTGCGTCGAAATTGTGCTGCTTCTTCCAACTTTGCAGAATTTTAAGCTTCATGCCTGACTGCTGTTCCATGATACCGCCAATGACCCCGTTTTGCTGGCATTTGTCGCAAATGTCCGGGAAGATGTGGATGTTGTCACTGACATCGGCGCAGAGCTGATGTGGGCAGCTGGCCTGTAACTTGGACGCTATCACTTTCTCGATTACATCAGCACATTGGACAATGGTTTTGATCTTCACGTGCCCGCAAAGCTGGTATATGATATGCGATTCACACATGTTGATGATTGTATAGCTGGCGTCAGCGATATCGACTTCTGTGGCCCCGGTGATATTGCGAATGTCTTGAAGGGTCTAATCCATTCCATTTTGACAACCTGGACATCTCTTTGAGAATAAAAATAGCAGGCAAAAGGCACGTTAAACAATGAAAGTCCAGCTCCCACTGGGTTCCTTTGTTCAGACTTGCCATATCTGGATTCTGCGAGCATTTTCACGCAGCCAGGAACTTGTAACATTACTTTGTTGGCATACAAAGCATGTGCACTGTAGTCATGCTAGGAATGTGAGTCGCAACGAAGGATCGCCCATTGCACGAGGCTGAAGCTACTGCCATCAAGTTGTTATTCCAGGTAATCATTGAACTGACAAAGGGATTGACGAATGGGATTCGGTGGGTGTCGACAAGGCTGATGACCGAGTCGCCACCACCTGTACTCCTTGCGGCCAACATTCTCTTTGGACGATTCGAGGCCGCATCACTGCACCACCGTCACCATGCAATAGCTCTGTTTAATTGACTTGTATCGCACGTTGCTGGTGTGGTCGTAGCCATCTGCAGTGTCTTCCAATGCTTTGAATAGCGGACATCTCAATGCATGTCGGAAACACCGCGATGTGGCAAGATTGTGACACATAAGCATAAGCCTGGTCACAACCACAACAGTTGATGTGACATCGGTGGCTTGATTAACAAGAAGGCGCTGATGGCGCCCTATGGCACAGGCCAATGCGACACAGCCAGAACAATCCGGGGTTGGCCTTGGCTCCCATCTCAAGCTTTGCTTTGGTTTGCTTATTGCCACCACTATTCGCACTTTGGCGGGCGGGCGATGGTCCACTGCCTGCATCGAATTGCTCCTTCGAGACGAGTGCTGTCACGCTTGCCTCATCCTTTTACCTAAGGTCCACGGATGATCTTGAATTGGTGTCCACTCATAGCCCAGGACACAATCGGTAAGCCTGATATCGTGCAATAAATATTCTATCGCACAGCTGACGTAGTAGTCCTTGCTGATTCCTCTGGTCCATCATCTGGCGTGTGCTTTCGTCGTCTTGTGCCCACTACAATAACATTGGCCTGATTCCCTTTCTTTGCAGGTTACGTCGATACTCGTCCCTTGGGCTCTTTCACACCACTGACTAAACGTGCACGAAAATGGCCGAAGGAAGACGACGCTCTTCAAGAACTCCGCGAAGGAGGACAAGCATCCAGGAGGATGCTGCCATGTTGGCCGGACTGGGAGTCCAGCAGGAGCTGAAACGCAACTTCTCCCTGTTCTCCATGCTGGGTCTGGCTTTCGCAATTCTCAACTCATGGACTGCTCTCGGAGCCAGCATGTCACTGGCTCTCCCCAGTGGAGGCCCCGATGCTGTTATATGGGGTTTGGTCGTAGCAGGTCTTTGCAATTTGTGTCTGGCCGCATCGCTGGCCGAATTTCTATCTGCGTACGTAGCCACCATGACTTATGATGACAATGCTGACACCGGCCCAGGTATCCCACGGCCGGCGGACAGTATCACTGGGTCGCTGTCATCAGCTGGAAACGTTGGGTTCCAATCCTATCTTGGATCACGGGATGGATCAATACCGCCGGCTGGGTTGCACTGACCGCGACTGCTGGTCTTCTGGGTAGCCAGCTCATCCTGGGGATCATCTCGCTCACGACGTCCTCTTACGAGCCGCAACGCTGGCATCAGTTTCTGATCTACATTGGTTACAATGCTTTCGCGTTTCTGGTCAATGCCTTCATGACAAGACTCCTTCCCTCGATCACCAAAGCAGCTTTGATTTGGTCGATTACGGGTTGGCTGGTCATCTCGATAACTGTCCTCGCATGCTCCTCGCCTCATTATCAATCTGGCGATGTGGTCTATCGCACCTTCATCAATGAGACTGGCTGGCCCGATGGACTGGCGTGGCTTTTAGGCCTGTTGCAGGGCGGTCTCGGGTGAGTGATCCAGAACGAAGCTCACATGCATTGCAGTCTTTGGATGCTGACCCGGATGGCTTGTTGCAGATTGACCGGATACGACGCAGTAAGCCATTGTATCGAAGAACTGAACAACCCTGTCGTTGAGGGTCCTCGCATCATGATAGCCTGTGTCTTGATCGGTGTAGTCACGGGCTTTGTATACCTGAGCGTTCTTCTTTTTGTCTCCAAAGATCTCGACAATGTCATCAGCTCTGCGGCGGGCCCGATGTTGCAAATCTTTTATGATGCCACCAACAACAAAGCAGGCTCCATATGCCTGTTGATGTTTCCTTTGGTCTGCTTGCTGGTGAGTCACACTATCCCGGAAGCATGGCCAAGCTGACTGGCCGCATAGTTCGCTGGGGTCTCTATCATGACTACTAGTAGCCGAATGGTGTATGCTTTCGCTCGAGACCGCGGGCTTCCAGCTTCGAAATTTTTTGCCAAAGTCGACAAGCGGTTGGATGTGCCTCTAAATGCTCTCTGGTTGACACTCATTCTCGTCATAATCTTTGGGTGTATATTCCTTGGCTCAAGCAGTGCCTTGTAAGTTCCCCCGCAGACATGTCATGGAGCTGTCGAACCTGACGACACCACAGTAACGCCATCGTCTCGGCCTCGGTCGTAGCTCTCGGGATAACGTATGCCATTCCGCCCGCCATAAACTGCCTCCGGGGCAGAAAGATGTTGCCCGAATCTCGCGCTTTCATTTTACCAAATTGGCTGGGTTGGACGTGTAATTTGGTAAGTCCTTCCTTGTCGCTCTTCGACAGCAACGTTGACCAGCAGCAGATCGGGATCGCTTACGCCTTCTTGACGACTGTGCTCTTCATGTTTCCACCAGAGTTGCCAGTGACCGGCAACAACATGAACTATTGCATTGCAGCGTTTGCAATTGTCCTGATAGTCTCGGTCATCCAGTGGTTTGTTGATGGTCGCAAGAACTATACTGGTCCTCAAATCGACGTTGACGCACTGAAGAGCGGTGAAGTGGTTGGCATGGCTCCTACCGAAAGTAATGTAGGTGACAGACAAAGTGCAGAAACGTTGACTGGCGAGAAGGACGAGAAGAAGGCGCCATGAGCTTGAGAAGTCTCCAGCATTTGCAAAGATCTGACACTTGACATTCCATCACCTTTGCTTTCGAATGCTGGAGTGTTGCGAGCATATCACTCCGGCCATTCGGGGTCTTGTTTCCTTCTGAATACCGCAATGAACTTCTTTCCACCATTCCTCGTTACCTTCTTGGACTCCTCGGTCTCCTCACTCATGATCTTGACACAAGGATCCAGGCCCAGGTCATCTGCCGACACTCTCTGCCACAATTCTCTCGCATCACCAGCTTCTTCACCCTCAAAATGCTTGACCATCCACTGGTGGAGTTCCTCGACGTCAGTGATTGTGTAGACCATTCCGCCGGGTTTCGTGACGAATGCGTATTCTGCATTTAGTTGAGCTGAGACAATTCGAGCTTTGTGCTTTCTCTGCTTGAAATGTGGATCTGGAAAGCAGAGGAAGATTTTCGATAGCTGGCTTCGGCGAAAGTAATTGGGAAGGAACTTCATGGTGTTTGTGCGAAGTGCAGATACATTCTGATAGGGCGAATATTTGGTGTCAGAAGTCTGGTTCTGAGCCCGGAGCGCAGCAATCCGGTTGATAACGTAGTCGAGAACTTGGGTGCGAAGCTCCATTCCTGGTCGGAGTTAGCAAGGATCATTGTATGCAGGGAGGCCGTCTACCCAGCATCAACGTCTCGGGGAAGACGGGTGACAACGCAACAAGCAGGCCTCCGAATCCGCAGCCGACGTCTGCGATCTCTACTTCCTTTGTCATAGTCGCTACCGTCCCGTCCTGCTGGGCGGTTTCCACAAATGCAGGATAATGACCGGTCCAGTCCATCTTAGAGGGACTGGCTGGGCTGCATAACAAGTCAGTAACAAGGTCTCAAGGCCAACCCGATGATATGTGGCTCGATAGTCTTACTAGGTCAAAGCATGGTCGGAAAACGGATTTGCGTGTGCTCGCTGCCGATAGAATTTCTTCTTGGGGAGTTCGATCTTGCCACTTTGAGATCCATTAGCACCTGCTTGAGCTTTTCTGTATTCATCCCGCTTCTGACGCTTGTTCGGCGGGCCCGTCATGTTTGCGATTGAAGTATTTGTACGGAGAAAGAAACTGGAAGAGTGAAAGTGACGAGCGCCAGTTGAAAGGCTGAAAAGTTGATGTTGAAGTCTGAAGTTAAACCGGAGTCTTGGCGATAGAAACTTGGGCCGAACAGACTCGTTGCAAGCAACTTCCACCTCCAGGTACCTTAAGAGGGCTCTAAGACAGGGCAAGGGTATCATTGGGTTATTGGAAGGACTAGTTCTTGTACCTTTCATTGTGGCCCTTCCGCTGGCAAAAGCAATGCTCTACGTTTGAACTACAATCACTTTGATACACTCTGCGTGAAAGGCTTGAAGTAGGGTACAAACTTATGTCCCTACTGCGTCGTCTATGACTCTGGCCAAAAGCCAGAATGATCGGCTTGACGGAGAGATACGTTTTGCTCAAGTCGACAGGACGACTATTCTGACTCTCCTTTTGCCCTTCTCTCTCGCACCACCTTTCTCCTCCGAACTAACCCTGACTTTCAGCTGCTGGAACAACTCAACAGTGACCCCCTGCTGCTCACGCCCCTTCTCAAACACTGTCAGACGATAGTTATCGGCGTCAAAGGCACTCTCTCCCTTGGTGTCTTCCGCAGCTTTCAGCTGGAAATCTTCGAGCCGGACCAGTCCCTCAATGCCAAATTGAGGTACGAAGACAACTATTCCATTCTCAAACACTCGCATCACATAGCCATCCACGTCGATAGCCGTACCTGGTGTTTTCTCTGCTCGAGCTTTGAGTGCCTGGCCCACGTAGTATTCAATACTTGCTCTGCCTGCAAGCTGAGCGTTCCGATGTCTGAAGTTGAGGTTTTGGCAGACTCTTTCCAGCTTGCCTTTGTTTCGTAGACCCTCATCGACAATCTCACTACCTTCGCCCTCGTAGCCGATCGCATAAGCGAGCTGACGGTGGACGAGCAGGTCCCCATAACGACGGATAGGACTTGTGAAGTGGGTGTAGATCTCACTGGCGAGGCCATAGTGTCGGTATTCGGGTTCAGCATGGGAACCGCTGCAAAAATACTCTGCTGATGTCATGCAGCGTGTTGCCATAATGCGGATCAGCGTGTTGAAGAAAGGATGTTGAGGGTCGACACATTGATCCAGTGACTCGGCAAGGGCTTTGGAACTGGATACGTCAAGCTCGAATCCGCGCATCCGTTTCAGCTGTTCGCTGAGGTCGGTGAAGTTGGAGGCAGGAGGAGTGGCATGTCGTCGGAGTAGGGCAGTCTGTGGGAAAACTGTTGAAATCTTCTTAGCGACCGTGACATTAGCAAGAAGCATGAATTCTTCCACCAGCGAATTGGTGGCAAGGTGTGCTTTTGTCTTGACATCAGCCAAAGAATCCGAAGATTCACTGTCTGCTTCGATACGGACCTCTGGGCTGGAAAGATTCAACGCTCCAGCGTCCATGCGTCTCTGGCGGAGTTTCTGGGACAGCGCTAAAAGTGTTCGCATGCCTTGAGTGAGCTCGTCGGTTGCCGACGTATCATCAATTCTCTTCTGCGCCTGTTCGTACGAAAAGCCCTCCTTGGACAAGATGACCGACTTGGTAAAAGACGAGGACACGACTTCTGCATCCGGCGTAATCTCCCATAGCGTTGAGAATGCATACCTCTCAACGTAGGGCTTAAGCGAGCACAAATCCGTCCCGAGGAGCATTGGCAGCATGTCGATCCTCTTGTCCACCAAATAAACAGTGGTTCCTCGAGAAGTAGCTTCGGCATCCATAGGGTTGTTGGGCTTGACAAAGTGCGACACGTCTGCAATGTGGACACCAACCTCGAAGTTGCCATTGGGAAGTTTCCTTGCATGTAGGGCATCGTCAATATCCTGACAACCGGGAGGATCAATCGAGCAAACAAGTAGGTGTCGCAGGTCTTGCCGACCTTTCCAGCCTGGATGTGCTTTGTCAGCTGGCACTTTCCAGCCATGCCCTTCTGCTGGAAGGCAATCCAACACAGCTTTCGGAAATGGTCGATATTGAACATCGTATTCTAGCAACAGAGCTTCGGTCTCAGCCTCTTTTGTTTCCAGTTCACCAAGAGACCGAATGTAATGACCAACAGGGTATCTGGTGTCCCGTTCCCAAGAGTCGATCGTTGCGACGATTCTTTTGCCAAGTAGCTCGCCAACCTGTCGTGTACGAATGCGGATTTTCGGGATGCGCTTGTCCATCGGCACAAGGAAGACAGTAGTCTGTCGATTTCCAGCCGAGGTTCCAGCTGCTCCGTCAATGGTTCCGACTAGCTGTCTCCAGTTCCGCTTCATGACTCCGACAACGCGGCAGGTAGGTTGCGCTCGAGACTCTGCGCCAGCGGTATGCGCTCGTTTGACGTCTTCCTGCAGGGCGCGACGTTCGTTCTCTGTAACCACACTCTGTTCCTGCTCTTCGTCCTCCGGATTGTCATTCTTGTTGAGTACTTCTTCGTCAAGGATCTGGGTAGAAGGAGCTTTCCACTGGTCTTTCGGCAGGACCTCGACCACGACAACATCACCAGATATCGATCTGTTGCTGCTTTCTCTTCCGAGGATCAAGAGCGGCTTGTCGAATGCAGGTACTTTGACAGTGCCTTCCAAGTAATTGTATGGTGAAACATTGAAAACGCCTTGATGTAGTGTCCCGGCTTTGATACCTGTCGTCATTTTTGACATAGAATAGTATTCCGGATAGAACAATTCTCCTTGAGCTGCACGAGCTTCCTGGCCATCGGCACCTTGAGTGACCATGTCAAGTAGCCGATCGGCATCATCAAGACCCTCAACATACTCTCTGAGAGACAATGCGACTAACTTTTCCTGTTTTGCCTTCTTCCTATTCTCTTGGTCGTTGGTGAGAATGACGATCGCAAGTGATTTCTTTGCGACTTTTGCGAGATGGCTCGCATACCAAGCGGCCGCTTTTCTGACAGCGCGATCGTTTCTGTCATTGATTGTTTCTCCTTCTGCTCGGCGAACCGCGGTTTCGGATCGGAACTCGTTGAAGAAGAGGTAGAAGCGCTTTTCTTCGCTGCGTGTCAATGCCATTAGCCTATTGTAGAGAGGAAGACTTCTATTCTTCAATTCTTCAAGGACTGTTTGGAGAACAATGACATCGTGAAAATGAGCCGACTCTTCGAAGAGATCCATGCCGCTAAGGAGGACATTGGTGTCTGGCATAAGATAATGGCCATTTGGGAATGCCTTGGTTCCGGTCGGTCGCTTCGAGAGAATGAACTTCGGGACTGGCCAGCAGTCAGTAAGCAATCCGGGACTGGGGCGTTTGAGTAACTCACCAATTCCACTGGCGTTGGATGCCGCTGTCGAAGCGCAAAAAGAGCATAGCTGCGATGAGCAAGGAATGTCTTTCCTCAGATATTGCTCCCTCACGACTTTCTGGACACGTCCGCTCCTGGCAGATCTGATGTAAACTTTGCTTGAGATATTTGCAGCACTCGGGTCAGCCGCCAGCCCACGCTTGAGACTCTTCATTCTGAGAGTCTTTGACTGGAGAACACTGTCTTGAGACAGTCGCTGGGTAGTGGCCGAAATTGCTTCGAGCACGGATTGAAAAATGCGGGCTGCTTCGCATGCGGAGAAAACTGCGCTTTTAGGCGTAAGTACGGCGGACCAGCCACTTATTGACGGCGGATCGTATTGAGACAGAAGCGTATTTCCTCGAGGACGACCGAGGCTCAGTACGCAACACAACAAGCTCCCATTGCTCTGCTGGGACATCCACTCTCCCCGCAGCCATTTCATCTCACTTTCGCACGTCCGGAAGGGAGTGTTCTTGTACTGGCGCATTGTGGGTTGCTACGTGTCCATGATGCGATCTCAGTCACGTTTGTGCCATGCACGAGGCTGATCAACACCATCCCACGGCTGGTTCACCCTTGCGCACTAGCTTAGCAGGCTGTCGTTTTGAATTCTCGTTGTACTGTGCTTTTCTCCACCAGGCTAGCGGGCTCAGAGCTCTTGATCCCATGCTCCTTGTGAAAGCCAACTATGTCAGCTAAACCTCCCTACGTCCTTCCCCCCAATGGGCCCTCCTCGTCCTCTGACCGTCCTGCGACATTGATCTTCCTGCACGGCTATGGCGACGATGCAGAGGGTCTGCCATTGGGCCTGGCTCAGCAATTCCAGTTTTACAACAAGATGCCATATCTGAAGTGGATTTTGCCCAATGCGGATCACAACCACGAAGCCATGACTCGAGCGTGGTACATGCCCAAATCTCTGCCGAGCGCGATGAAGCCACGAGTGCCGGGTCATGAAGAAGAGGAGGATGCGCCGGATGATGAAGAAGGTATCATGAAGAGCGTGGATGCCGTAGACAAGCTGGTAGAAGAAGAAATTAAGAGCGGCACACCACCGGACAGAATCGTTGTTGGCGGCTTCAGCCAGGGATGCGCAGTGAGCCTTGTCTGGGGATTGACCGGACGATTGAGGCACGAGGTTGCAGGGATGGTGTGCTTGAGCGGATACTTCCCTCTCAAAGACCGAATTGGCCAGTTGCAGAAAGACAGACCCGCGCAAGGCTCAGAGCAAAGCAATGGGCCAGCAAAGGGGAGAAAGAAGTGGTTCTACGTCCACGGAACCAAAGACATGATGGTTCCGACGAGACTCTACACCCAAGGCAAAGAGGAAATGTCCACGTGGGTTGATCGAGCGGACATAGAAGAGCACATGTATGAAGGGATGGGCCATTCGACAAGTGCTGCCGAGTTGCGGGATCTGTTGGGATTCTTCGAAGCAGTGATTCCTCCTTGACTGTTGAAGAATGATGTCCACCGTGCTCCATAGAATTATGGCAATATAATGCATATCGTGCTTGCAGCATATCCTGGCCATCGGCAGAGTTTAGTCTTTGGAATTCGGTGGTTAACCATGTCCAGTACGTTCTCGTCCCCAGCTATATAACTGAGGTGGACATCCCCCCAGACTAGTGTCGGGTAAAGGATGAACGCAGCAACTCGGTAACAGGGAGCCACTCCTTGACATTCTTGTGCACTGCTGATTCACGCACTGGCCCAATTCTCGCTGGCCGCTCAGCTCAAAGTTCTCTCATGCCCGTTCATTTCATCATGATCCATCATGTGTCATTCCATCATCACTGATCTCGCATAAGCTCCGTCCGACCAGTAGCATATTTGATATGCCGGCGTCAATCTATCGGGGACAACTCTAGAGGCAACACCATATCAGTCAGCACATGTCATGCAGCATACAAAACTCGAGAGCACAATCTAAACACTCCGAATATACCCAACGACCTCAACACTCCCTCGACCCCAGCAGACGGTCTTCGATAAGGACTAAAAGCCAGAGGAAGTAGGATACAAACTCACCGCGCCGCAAGAGTTGCAAGTTTTGCCACCCTACAAGCTTGTCAATAAAATAAGGAATCTCTTGCCCGAAACGTGGCTCATTTACTGCTGCAATCTTTGCACCGCACTTTGGGCACCCATTATGCGAGAACAACATGTTGCCTGTCGTCGATGATGGGGACATGTCTGGTAGAGTTCGATCACGAAAAAACGAGTCGGGATTGAGTAATTGACTGGAGAATGAAATTGCTTCGGTGAGTGAAGGAGTGATAAAGCGAGAGGTGGAGGAGCATGTATTTACAAGACCCCTCACATAAGCCATGTCACTGAGGCCACGTCGAAGACCTTCCGGACTAACCTATCAGACGCATTGTCTTAGCTGCATTTGATCCCACGATCATTCTTGATATGTCCAAGGTCGCTGAGCGCGTGGGATGTGCCAATGATTTCGAGATCCACTTGCTCACCAATACGATCAAAGAAGGGCACCAGAAACGGTCACCAGACTTCAGAGTTGGGACCTTGTTTTGTGAACACAAACGGAGCAGAAATCTATGTACTGCAGGCTGTCTCCTGCTATGCTTTCCCAGACCTGGTTCCTCATGCCAGACGCCGAGCCCCATGCAGCGCTAAATGACAGAATGCTTTGACCCGAAGAATCCTCCTCAATCCGATCAGAACTTGACCTTCTCAGCCTTACGGATCTTCTCGCCGTATTTGTAGAGGATCCAGCTGACGGGCGACATAGCCAACGCAATGAATGCAAGGAGCGAATTTCCCCAGCTACTTGTGTGGTTAGCGAGGTCACCATGCCTAGAATTTTGGTGAGACTTACCCAAGGCCCAATGCTTTGTACATGGCAGGCCCTGCCAGTGGCAGGAAGGCCCCCATAAAGCTTCTCAGGACAGTGCTTGCTGCGAGTGCGGAAGCGGCGTGCATATGGTATGCGTCTACGAGATATGTCTGAATTGGCATGAATGTTGCCAAAAGACCCAACCCAACCCACAGCGTGCCAATGATTGGAACAATCCAATGAACGCCCTTGTCGGCAGACCATCCGTACCAAAAGAAGCCGATAGGAATGACGAGACTACCAGGGATCAGTGGAGGCAGTCGGTACTCCGGTTTCATTTCTCCCTGTGCCGATAGCTTCTTGACAGTCCGATCGGAGAGGGCTCCAAATATAACCAACCCAAACAGCGAGCCGATACCGATACCTAAAAAGGCCAGACCGACGGCTCCCTGGCTGAAATGATAGGTTTCCTCGAACACCTGCGTGAGCGTGGTGAACAAGAGGTAGAGGTAGCCATAAACGACGGCCATGTAAACCGACAGTGAGAGGACGATAGGTGAGAACAGTAGCATCTTGCTCGGACGAACAATGGCGCGCAAAAAGAATTCCTTCATTGGGATTTGTTTGTCGAGCTTTGACCGGAGATTGGGATTGCCCGTCGCCTTTCGGAGTCGCTTCGTACGTCTCTCAAGCAGAACTGGCTCGTAGGTCTCTCTCAAAAGAAGGACAGAAAAGAATAAAGCTACACCTGCCTTTGATGCAAATGTTAGACACATATCAGCATCGTTTCAAGACAACTTACCGCAATGGTGAGCAGCCAAAACACCCACCTCCAGCCCGCGGCCTCTGCTAGATAGCCGCCCGCAACTGGGCCGATGACGGGACCGAGAATAGGGCCCATGGCGAAGACTGCCATCGCGGCACCTCGCTTCTCTTGACGGATGAGATCCGCAATCGAACCACCGCCAATGGTGATCGGGCAGCTACCGGCGATACCAGCGAGCAAGCGGAAAACGAGGAGGGCGCCAATATTCGGAGCCAGGGCGCAACCTAGACTCCAGACGACAAACATGAAGTTGCAGACATGATAAACCGGTAGCCGCCCGTAGACTTCTGACAGTGGTGCTATCCCAAGAGGACCAAGAGCATATCCGAGCACGTAGATGGATACGATGAAACTGGCAATTGTATCGTTGGTCGAGTTAAACTCGCTCATGACCAAAGGAACAGCTGGTGCGACCATGGACGAGGCAAGAGGCGTCAGGAATGTAACGCTCGATATGACCGCTACATTGCCATATTTCATCTTGTTGCTCCAGTTGATGGCCTTCTCGGGATCCTCTGGACTGTCCCAATCGACGATGTTGGGGTCGTCTTCAGCGGTTGCCCCTTGAGGTGTTTTCTCCTCATCAGCGTCGTCGGTGGTGTTGATTACGGGGAATCCGTGCTCGACATCAGGATCTATCCGGACTGGTCCTTTCTCCGAAACGGAAGTGCTATCATTTGACCGGTTGGAAGTCGACGTCTGCTGTTGATGTTCGCCGTTCTTCTCTTGGGCTGCATCCCCTGCCCATTCTGAAGCGGCCATAGGATCTGAGGAGCCATTATGTCAGTATTTAAGGATCAGTACTCCGTATCGCCAGGATAGGATCAAATTGCCCGGCAACATGAGTGAAGCATACCGGTTCGTTGCACCGCTCGCTTTCGGGGGTACTTTTGACTCGCTAAGCCGGATCCAGCGCACGAAGGAATGGCAATGCAGCGTAAGCTCGCGTATGGCGGCTCGTCCCTCTGGGCAGTAAAATGCTTGAAAATGAATAAGATAAAAGACAAAAGCCACGTGAAACTTGTGGGAGGATGAATCAGGATTTCTATCAAGAACGAACGCAACGTCTGCGGCTATGGCGGAGACCTACCACTGTATGAAATAGGCAGTTTCGTTTATGTATATTCCCCCCATATTATTGTGTCCATGGGCTTTCCGAGCAGAAGATTCCCCTCCCCTTCGCTTCTCTTTGACCGACTCCACATTGTAGTCTTCGGCTTAGGGCCCTGCCGATGCATCCTTGTGGTTGTTAATCTCCACCGTTATGTCCGTTTTCTTACCCTGCCTGCGACGACAATCAGCTTATGGCTGTAGAATCGAGGGCGCATTGCCGCACCGAGCTTGGCTGCGAAGTCTACATTGCATACGTTTCGACTCAGAAGTAGGTGTTGTATAGTAGTGTCTTTCGTGAAGGCAACTTTCTAAGCGAGCCCTTGGCTTGAATATTTCCCAACATTGTGCACCCGGCATAAAAAATTATGCGAGTAATGAGAGATCTAAAGGTGGCAAGTGGTTCTGATTGGTTTCAATTCACGGCCTCCAAACCCGCAAGTGGGTTCCCACAAAATGCCCCGGCCGAAGCTCGTGCACCTCGTGGAACCATGGAGGCTCCGCGGCCGCATAATGGATTAACATGTATGTGCGTTTATGCGTCAACTGCTACTTACTTACTGTTATGTGCACGATGACAAGGCAGAAGGCTGTTGGGTTTAGCGCTGAGATGTTCGATGAGTAGCACGCCGGTGTGCTGATTGGACACTTATATCGAGCGGCCCGCCTGCGTAGCAAAACACAGGCTCCTACGAGCCCGTAGTTCATCGCAACGCCCTTGATCGAGATCGAGCAGAAGAAAACCAATTATTGAAGCATTTCTCGTCGCAGTGGTGCATGGACCTTATGTGATTATCCAGAGAGAGCCAGAAATACTGAGGATTGCCTGTCAGGCAACACCTTCTCGTAAACACGTCCTGATGATTGATTTCGAGAAATCCTCGTCGGATCCAAACATGGAGAACCGTCAAGCGCTTTGAGATACTTCTATCATCATGACACGCCGCCTCAGTCATACATCACGAGCATGTCGTTGAGGCCGCTTGCAAGGTGATCATATGGCATAACCAGCTGATGATTCCTGACGCGGTTCGCCGGCAGCTTCGAAGGTTCCATTCCCAAGACGCCTCAATCCCTGGGCGGTGGATAAGCCGGGAGCCACCCATGTGATGTTGTGGCCGCGCGCTTTCATGAATGCAATTGTCTCATTGTCGTAGGCATATTCGAACATGACCTGATTGGGGATCAGTTGGTCGTGAAGCCGAGGCTGTGCCAGTGCCTGAGGCACCGTCAAGTTCTGATCGAGCACATGTATCAGGTTCTGGATGGTAGCAGTGATGATCCTGGAGCCTCCAGCTGCTCCAATCACATAGTATAGAGTACCGTTGGGAAATTCCACTATCGTTGGCGAGATTGAGGACAGCGGCCTTTTGCCCGGACGAATATAGTTGCTCGGGCTTGGTACGTACCCGAAGGCATTAGAAGAGCCGGGAATGGAGAAATCGTTCATCTCATTGTTCATAATGACTCCGGTCTCCGGCACCATGAGATTCGAGCCGAACAACAAATTGACCGTTGTGGTCAGGGAGATGGCCAGGCCAGAAGCATCTGCCGTGACCACATGAGATGTCCCTGGAGTTTCCAGAGATTCGATGCCTGATGGATCGTATGCCGAAACATTCAGTGTGTGGGTGTCGGAGATCTTGCTCCGGATGTCGGCCGCAGACTGGGCGGACAACATCTCGGTCTGGTAAGCAGAGATGTTCTTCATAAACGACGGATCCCCTAGGTTCGTCCTCTCACCGTACCCGAACCTCATTGCCTCATCCATTCTATGGGTACTGAGGTTGACCCTCCCGTCTGTGAAGAAATCAGTGTAGCCCTCGAGAGTCTTCATGACTGACAGAGCCACTTCTCCCGAGCTCGGAGCACTGCAGCTGAACATGCGATAGCCACGGTAGGTGATGTTTGCTGGTGGTCGGATTGCCACAGTATAGTTCTGCAGGTCTCCGACCGTCATAGTTCCATTTTGAGCTTGCAGGGCAGCGATGGTAGCCTCTGCTATAGGTCCGTTGTAGAAGGCATCTGGTCCTTCATTTGCAATGGATTCCAGAGTATTCGCGTACCTCTTCCTCGTGATGGTATCGCCAAGACCGAGTAAAGTCCCATTGGGAGCAAAGTCGAGGGCCCAGTTGGGATCATCAACCAGGAAGTTTGGCACGAGAGCAGACGCGTTGGCAGACGCCATATACCGCACCAGATCCGCTGATACTGGCCACCCATATCTTGCAGTTTTGATGGCCCCCGCCATCACAGATTTCCATGGAAGCTTTCCATAGTTGCTGTGCAAATGAGCCAGACCTCGAACCTCTCCTGGAACTCCGCTACGACTTGGTCAGTTCCCCCTTCGGCCGTTGCTGACCAAGACGTACCTAGCCAATCCACCATAGATGCTCGCATTCGTATTATTGTTGTACATGTCTTGATAGGCGGCGGCAGGGGCAGTTTCTCTAAAGTCGATGAACTCATAGCTGCCATTTGAGCTCCGAACAAGCATGAAGCCTCCACCACCAATGCCGCTATGGTAGCATCCGATGACACCAACGCAAAAGACCGTGCCGACAAGCTAGATGGATGTCAGTCTCCTTTTCCTGTCCAAGTGAAAATACGTACCGCATCCGCTGCATTACCACCTTGGCGCAGAAGGTCTATACCAATACTGCTGCAGATACTACTCTCACTAGCAACAGCACCTAGAGAGTCGGGCGCATAGTGCTGCCGAGCGCGAGGTAGCGGATTGGCTGCAGCTTGGTCGAGCAGGGGTGGCAGGAGCAAGGCACAAGCCAGCCGTAGCAGTGATAACATGACGAGGAGGCGCAGCGAAAATGTAGGTATTGTAGAGGGTAAAGAATGGAACAAGGACAAAAGAGTGAATGGAGCCATCTTCCTCGCAGGAGCTTGCAAAGCTCCCACCCACGCACCCAAGGCCACCCAGCTCAAATCCCGAGCATGCCAACCCGTATCGGACCACAACGCCCAAAAGCGACCCAAACCCAGGAACAGAAGCTTGTATCAGACACTATCGAGATGCCGACAGGGAAGATAGTGCACGCGACGTCGTGCAGAGCGAGTTAGCGGTCGCTCAGATGACGCAACTGGGAAGGCGAGGACTCCAAGCCAGGGTATGGTGGCACCGGCACAGTCGATCGGTGGGGAAGTGATAATGAGGGGTGATGCAAGCGAAGGTCTTCACTGGTACCTCGTAGCTGCAGCGCCGAATTGAAGACAAAATCAGTGAAAGCGTTTCGAAGGATGAAAGACAGAGGCAAGCTTCCTGATCCTATGGAAAGATCCGAAAGATATCTTGAACACCTCCGGCTAGTGAGGCCGCTCACCACAAGGCGCGCGCCCCATCTGGAGGATACGGGTTTGTCACTCAACATTTCTCTTGATAAGAAGATCTCTGATAAGGAAGATATATCTACGGATTTCGGCGTCCTAGTGACAGGTTGGGCTGCCGAATAACAGATGGCCAACCCGGTACACCTGTGGGCAGCTCGTTGATAACTGTTCTTCTCCCAGCTATTATAACTTCGAAGATTTGTTGTCTGTGGCCACGAAGCCAGCCCCGTTTTATGCGTTCCCAGTTGCTTCCTCAACAGCTTGAAAGTGGCATTCCTCCGCAAGGACGATACCTCCCAGACTCCTCTCAGCTTCTTGTACTTACTGACCTGACTGTCCATGGTGTTCTGGGTGTCCTTCAGCGTCTGAAGCCTGTGTTCTTTCGGTCAGTTGGGGCTTGAGAACCACATATGCCGTGGGCAATTCTGTCATCTTCTTCGCATCCCAAACTCTTCCAATGTGTTCCACGCGGTGATCCGATGGCTGTTATGATGGGAGAAGATGCCCACTCGATGCATTCTCGTCTGGCGATTCTGATCCCTTCTACGACTTTGTCGACAACCGGAGTATATACGATGATGAATTCAGGCTTGGACACAGTCAAAGCATTCGCGATCTCCCCGGGCTTTAATTGATGGTTGATGGGGCACCAAATACCGCCCAGCTAGAGGATTGCATGCACCGCTTCAATCTACGAACCGCTGTGGGTAGGATGACCGCCCATCGGTCTTGATCAGGTGGGTTGAGAACCGAACGAAGCTGGCCCAGGGTCAAGGCGCGATCCTCAATATCATCTTGAGCAACGGCGATGTGAGAGGATGTAAGCGGCGGAGAACGGGCGCTGCTATGAAGCGATTCAGTCAAGTTGCGGTCTTCAGGAATAAAAATATCTCGACCGTTCGACGTATACCTTCATTCTCTTTGATGCGGAAGGATATCACGACCACCAACACAAGTTACCCAGTTTTAGGGTCTCGGAAAGGCTTGATCAACATATGCATCTGGTTAACCTGGAAGGAATATGTTTTCCCTTCTTGCAGTTCGAAGCAACGTGAGGCCCTGGTCACTAATGAGGAACTCCAAACCCACATGGCGCTACGCCGAGGCTCTGCAGAAATCAGTTGGAGCTCGGCAGTCAAGCTGGTACCTACCAGAGACCCAGAGTAGGTATGAGGCTGGCATCGCATCCAGATAGATAGAGAGCATTGTTGAGTGGAAGGTATTTTGGTGCAAGCATCTGTACAGGAAGACTACCTACGTTGGCTGGCACGAGCGTTTCACGACTTACTCGGTCGCTGTTGCCTCTTCTTCGTGCCCCTAACGTACTTTCTCCTTAGCGGAGAACATATACTGACGTCCTCTTGCGGGAAATGATCAGTCAGCTACACACGAGCCACGTCTCGCGAGCTACAGAAAGGTTGTGAGGGATGCATTCTTCGAGGTCAAAAAGGGGACTCGCTTCTATGCGGAGAGTTATTCTGCCTAACCTGCACTAGAGTGACTAGCCGCTACTAGCGTAGCGTAAAAGAGAGATTGACCAGTGGCTTTGTCGCATCCAAATTACGACAAGTGTGATCACTGCCGTGTTAACCGAATATGATGTCAATGGCGCTGCAAGTTGGGAATTGACGTTGACTTGGAGACGGTCGCCGGCGGTCCAGAACATTTGATCTACACCAGCCGAGCCGAAACGCACGAAGTGTCATGTTCCCTGAGTCCTTGGCGCTACATGTTTGGCAAACCCAGCACCCGTGCATACAGTCCATACTCCGTAGTACGAGCCTGGTACGGCGAGCAGAGGCCTCCAAAGCACTTGCTGTTGAGTACTCGTACCTACAGTAGTACAGTTCACGTCCAATGAAAGGCATCGGGTAGTTGTTCCTTACCTGAAAGCCACTTCTTAAGGTGCATCGATGATCACCAAAGTCTATCTCTGGTTGTTACGTCGTCCTCGTATGTGGTATAGCTTCGTGTCGGTGTTCGCTCAAGGGAGATGTGCTAAAATAAATCGACAATGGTGATTGGGTCATGCTTCGCAATTCCATCGTCCGGTCTAGACTTTAGTCCCTAGTCGTGATCTTGTCTGCTTCCTGAAGGAAAGGAAGACTTTGCTGTTGTGCTCGACTTCGTTGCATTATTGCCATAAACTACAAGCAGCGTTGTGCAACTCGCAATTAGACTAACTCAGTCTTCTGATTCTCACGCCAGGGTCTTTGATTCTATTCGTCATGGCTAATTGAGTTGTCTCGCTCCCGCCCTGACACACAGTCCAACGGTCCCGTACTCCCAAAACCCCTTCCTTGTTCTTGACGGCTCTGATTTCCGTCGAAGATGGCCATGGCTTTCCTCCTCAATAATCCTCCTGGTGACTCGTATACTTCACGTGAAATTGAGGGTTTCTTCGGCATGACTGATCCGTCCCTATAGTAGTCCCACCAGTAGTGGTACAGACAGTAGATTGCCTGCACTCGCTACGCCTCGCGCATTGGCACCGGGGACCGTCCGTAAGCAAACCCCCACCGCTTGCGCTTGTTCTTAACTTTCTTTCAGACCCTCCACCACGTCAAACTGCTGCCATCTACAATTTCTATATCGTTAATCTCGTCGACCCTTCGCCTCCCTTCGCCTTGACGATCTATTCAGTATCGGCTAGCCGAAGAAATTCCTGCCATATTCCGCCAATAGCTTTCTTGCTTCTACCACCTCTCCCATCTTTCCATATCCGGCTTCCACCTGCTGCTTCCTCACCGCACTTCTTGTATCCTAACAACGCATTTCTCCCTTTTCACCTGTTCGCCGGATCGCTCTCACCTACGATACCATCATCGGTGCTACAACATCGTCCGGCGTAGATTGCAAGACGATCTGCGAATTTTGACAATGCTTTGGTTATTGCCCGAGCGACCAACACAAAAAGCAAATAATACGCGAAGTGGCCTGCGAACGGTCCATTTTTCATGACAGACTTTACGCCGAATCTGCTGGAGAATTAGGAGGAGGAACCAGCATCATAATTGGTAATGGCCCAGGCTACCTGCGATCATCCCGTCGCCGGCATCATTGAGCGCCAGTCACTCTGCCTTCCTAGCTTAGAACCAGGCGTTCCTACACAACACGGAGAAAAAGGGTTCGCCGAAAACATCAGCCGACATTTCAATCCCTCCGAAAGCAATGCCGTTGAAAGGCTGGTGAACTTAAAGCAAGAGCTGAGGGATGCCGACACGGAAACTTTCTGGAGGAGACTGATGGAGGGTATGACGGAAATATGCCAGGCACAATACGGATTCGTCGCCAAAAGAATCTTGACGGATGATCAGAATTCGGCTGTGGAGATGCCCCCTCTGGGGGAGGCTGGATCATGCCTCCTAGGAGTAGCCTTCTACTACAATGATGGTGACCAGCAAAAGGCAATGCATCGAGACTACAAGTATCTGGCTGGCGGGGCTCCTTGCGGCTACATGAAGCACGACAAGGTCTTCTTAATCCCTGAGCAGATGAGTTCTTTCATCACGAATAACCCAAATGCGCTTCCCTTGCCGGCCGAGGGATATATTGGCCTACCTCTCTTCTCAGACGGCAAGTGTTTTGCACACTTTGGTATGATGTGGACGCAGGAAGGCCTGGACCGCCGAGAGACGTCTTGGAATTACACTGAGCTGCTCCTTCACTCATTGGAAGATATGGTTACTCAACGACTAGTCTCTGGCGAAGGTTTTGCTAAGCCTCCGTCTACAACTATGCCTCGACCGACCCAGGTCCTCCCACGAGAGGCCATCACCTCCAGAACCCAATCCTTGAAGCCTTATGCCAAAAGCCTGTCGCACGAACTTAGGACACCGATGCAAGGTGTGGTGGGCATGCTGGATGTTATGCACGCAACGGTCCAAGAACAGATTGAGAGCCTCTCCAATCCTTCTATTCGCCACGTATTTCATACTTTAAAGGACAACATCGAGATCATTCAGGACAGTTCGAAGAGAGCCGTAGAAGCCGCAGACAATGTCGTTCACGCATATGACATGAATATGGAAATTCCAGACACCCCTTTGGACGACAACGAGGCACCGGCCACCGCCAAAGACAATGCAGGCTACTTTGACTATAGACCTGCTCGGCTGATAGAAGGCAGCGACATCCATGTCAACCATTCCTATAAGCGACGACGCAGCAGCCCGACGGCCTGGCACTTCGGCAACGCCCCCAAAATTAGACAGCTGAGTCGTTCGACGCATGTCGACGTCTCTCCCAAGAGCATAACATCACGCTCGGGCCCTTCTTCAACACCCAGAACCACACTTTCTGACGAGCGGATACCGTCTATCTTCACTCCCGTGCCAGAAGGATTTACCCCTGGTGATTTCAACACGCCTTCTACCAAAATGTCCCTCGAGAGCGATGCATTTCCTACGCCTGGATTGAAAAATTGCAAAATCCGGGACCTGATACCCATGGTTATCCACGAATCACTCCGAGTCGGCGGCCGGCCAGATTCGGCCATTGGAGAACCCATCGACAATGGCGAGAGAATTGCCGTCAGGTCGCGATATTCCAATGGACAGATCTCTCAGAGGATGATCGAGTGGACAGTGGCTGATGATGTGCCCGAGACTCTGCTTGCTGATGAACGGGATTTGGCCAAGCTGGTATCGGCCGTGTTCCTCAACGCTGTCAAATTTACCGAGGAGGGATTCATCACCCTCTCAGTGCGGCTGTCGAGCAGTCAGCGGTACCTGGCCATCAATGTCAGAGATACTGGCGATGGAATACCAGAGGACTTCCAGCCCGAGCTGTTCAAACCGTTCTCGCGAGAAGATGACTCCTTGACCCGGTCGAAAGAGGGGCTGGGACTTGGTCTACTGGTCGCCAAAGGTCTAGCCAGACGTCTGGGTGGAGACGTCACGCTTGTGGGATCAGAGGTTTCCGGTCCGCACCAGGGGTCTGAGTTTGAGATAAAGATCCCACTTGAACCGGGTGATGCTTCGAGTCGTATCGGTACGCCGGGCAGTAAGACACCGGAGTTCTCAAACAGTCTGTCTCGCCCCTTCACGATTTTCCCAAGCCCAGACATTGGGTGCAGACCATCGTCAGAACAAGAGGACGGCCGGAGAACGTCTCCTTGGAGGTGTAATGACTTGAAACTTTCGGCACTACCCACCTCTACCGGAGATGGCGCTGAGGCTTCAGGGCCTCGCAGCAAGTCGGCTGCGTACCGTATGCCGCTGCGAAAAGACACTTATGACAGGAACTTGGCCCAGAAGCATCCGCTCACCTTCTTGGTCGCGGAAGACAACAAGATCAATCGAAAACTCCTGGTCAACATGCTCGGCAAATTAGGGTACAAAGACGTCCACGAAGCTTTTGATGGCAAGGAAGCTGTCCGAATCATGAGAGAATTACACGACTCCGGCAACAAGAATGGTTCGAATGGGAAGCGCAAGAAGAAATCCGTGGACGTCATTTTGATGGATCTCTGGATGCCTGAGATGGATGGTTATGAGGCGACTGAGCACATCCTGGCCATGTTTCAGAATCCCGATCGGTCAAAACAAGACTTGATGTCTGCGCCGATTGTGCTGGCAGTGAGTGCGGATGTCACCGATGAAGCCATCAACCGGGCGACGCGAACGGGTATGGAAGGTTTTATGACCAAGCCATACAAGCTGACGGATTTGCAAAAATTGATCGTGGAGTTCTGCATCAGAAGCGACGCTTCTCAGGTGTCTGCTTGAATTGGGACCCCTGAACGGGACAGGGCTTTTGGGAAAGACGGACTACTGCATTGCTGTGGTCTGTTTGTATTAATCTCTTACGAGAACCACATATGACGACCATCATGAGCGAGAGAATACTGAATGTGATACCCATTATTTATCTGAAATATGCTATCCAAAAGATCCTCTTCTAGGTCGGCATGATATGGATTTGCTATGGCCCTTGAAGTACAATCTGTCCTCGAGTGATTCTAGTATCCCGCTGAGTGGAGAAGAGAGAAGGCTCCAAGTGATCATCAGCGTATGGCCTCCTCGATGCCAGTCAGCATCAGGCCCTTAGCATAATCAATGTTAGCCTGCAGTACAAAGCTCGTGACGGCTCTATGATTGAGTATTCCTCATGGACACCCAGCTCGCCAGACGCTCACGCCTGCACTGTGTTGCCGGAGTTCTACCGACCGCCTCCATCGTCCTCTTTTATTCGCTTCAACCGGCATCTTCCTTCATCTCATCAGTGCCATGACAACCTAGCCACAGCACACCGTCGGCTCTTCCACCGTATGATCTCTTCGGGCCTCGACCAAGCCCACGGCTGGTACCCTCTGTGCTGGCCAATCACAAAGGAACTTTCCCAGCCCGGCGCCAATAAAGATACAGATAATAAGGTAACCATTGTAATACATGGCTAAGAGCATGATGATGTATGCGACGCCAAAGGTGACGGCATGTATCACTGCTCGAATCAGTTGTTGAAGTGGCGAAGCTCGAAACATGACGAGTTGAGATCCTGTCTGACACGAAGCCGAGCAGTTTGGACCCTTGCTTGTATCTTGAGCAGCAATTTTGTGTTGAAATTGACGCAGAATTAATAGGTCGTACTCTTTACTAATTCGCCGCAAGAATTCCAGACTGATCACGAGGAATACCACACCAATGCATGATGCGGCGAACATGCCCTTGCTGGTAATGTGCCAGCTTCGCGAAAGGAAGCCTGTGCCTTGTGAGCGGCAGGCGTCAAGATGATAAAACAGCCAAGGACTCACACGCATCGATTGTCGTCCAATTCCAAAGCATCTACGAGGCCTATCAGTGGCAAATCCTATGCCTTGACCAGTGAAGACTAGCTTACCGAAATCTTACAGGACGAACTTCCACCCATACTCATGCTCATTGCCGATGAGGTGGCCGATGCGGCAGCTGCGGTGCTCGTGACTGTTGACATGGTCATGGACATGGTGTTTAGGCTACTTCTAGCCGAGATAATCTCAAAGATGGGTGCCGGAAATGCCAGACAGCAGAGGAGTTGAGCTTCTACCGGGACCGAATGCTCTGCGAAAGGGAAAACCACGGCATATATGAAGGACGGACCGTGTCTATTTGAACTGTCAGGGAATTCATTTTGAGCGAGAATGTTGGTGGCATGATAGAACGTGGCCAGCCTCAAATCTTGGGGAGAGCGCAACCCACGCGATCTATAGGAGACGATATGCGACGACCAATGACCTTACAAACGATGGGATATCTCACCGCTGTCATTGACTACCAAGAAGTCGGATTATCCATCTTTGACAGGGATGGGTGGCTAGCTACGCGTGAAAACGTGCTCAACATGGCCCAGAAATTTGCTCACCAGTCTTGGCAACGACCCCGAAGCAAACGACAGACTGCAGTCTTCTTCCGCCGGCCTCATACGCTCCTTTTTCGCCTTGGACAGACGTTCAGCTAGCTTTGCGAGCATGTTTTTCCCAGTGCTCCTTGCGGAGCCACCTTTGGAAACGCTCCGAGCCAGAGTCTCACCAATCCGAGTGATAGGGTCCAAAAGCATATTTACAGCATACCACCGTCCTGATCTGTACCGAGAAGCATCCAGTTGTTCCTCACCTCGGGTTCTGGAATCTGCTGGGTTCCGTGGATTGAATTTGTTTCATTTGGTATCTTTGCGGATTATCAGAGCCATATAAACCAACATGTCGTTCATGGGAAGCATGCTGGCCCCACGGCACATTCAGAACATGAGTGAAGCCAAAAGTCTTCAACCTCATTGGGGCTATGCAGACAGGGCGGTCCCTTGCACCAACGATGCAGGCTCGTGCAGCTATCTCGACTCAGTCTATCATTCTCACGACCTGGGTATGCTTTATTGCGGCATTCTTTGGGCAACGATAGGAGGCATCGTCTTTATTTGGGGTATGGGAAGGCGTGTCCTTACGACAGCACAGCACCAGCAAAGTACAATCGGCCGTCTGCAGAGCACGATTGCCTCATTCAGCCGCCAACACTTCTTGCCAGACAGTGTCAGAATTCTCTTTGGTCGGACTACTCGACTCCAAGTCCTCATCCTCGCCACCTTGACAGCGTATCTTGCTATCTGGACATTCGTCGGTATCACTTACAAGAAATGGGTTACACCTGTGAAGAACATGCCGGGAGTCTACAACACGCGAACTGGCCTTGGACCATGGGCTGACCGTGTGGGAGTCCTTGCCTACGCCTTGACGCCCCTTTCGGTCCTGCTCTCCAGTCGAGAGTCTCTTCTTTCGCTTATAACCGGTGTTCCTTACCAGCATTTCAACTTTCTACACCGCTGGCTAGGCTACATCATATTCCTGCAGTCTGCATTGCACACGATTGGTTGGTGCGTCGTCGAAATGAGACTCTACCAACCTCAGCCCACGGTCGGAATTGAGTGGATAAAGCAACTGTACATGATCTGGGGAGTGATAGCCATGTTCCTCCTGACGGTGATAGTCGTCTCGAGTACACCGTGGGCAATCCGCAGAACAGGCTACGAGTTCTTCCGCAAGTCACACTACGTCTTGGCCATGGTTTATGTTGGCGCATGCTGGGGACACTGGTCAAAACTCAATTGCTATCTGATTTCGTCACTTGTGGTATGGCTGATCGATCGCGGTGTCCGACTGGTAAGGACCGCACTGCTCCACTACAACTACCTCTCGCAAGCCGACATGGGTTTCAAGAGTGCGAGTGCTGCGATCACTCGTTTTCCAGACGCTGTTAATGGGGATGTGGTGCGGCTAGACTTCGCTCATCCGCAGGATGCTTGGGAGATTGGTGAACATTTTTACCTATGCTTCCCAGAATTGAGTATTTGGCAAGCCCACCCTTTCACACCGTGCAGTCTGCCTGGGCGCAAGCCTCAAGGCCAAACACACTCGTACGTTCTCAGGGCCAAGCAAGGGGAAACCAAGAGGCTTGCCAATTTGGCCGCTGCTAAGGCTGCAGTCTCAGTCCAGGCAGGAAAGGCCATTGTGACCAGTCCACCAACCACATCGGTGATCCTCACCGGCCCGTATGGAGGATCCATCGTCAGTCAGCAGTCGGCGGATACGAACGTGCTATGTGTGGCTGGTGGAACTGGGGTGACCTTCGTCCTTCCGGTTCTGCAATTTATCGTGACACAGCAGAATCTACGGCCTGATCGGAGGATTGAGCTCGTCTGGGCGATCCGGAGAGACGATGATTTGATGTGGGTTAAGCCAGAGCTGGATCTTTTACAGCGAGCCGGAGCGGCGCACAACCTGAAGATTCGCATCTTCGTCACCAGAGAGAACGCTCGACCACATGTCGAGAGTGCTATGGCGCAACCTACATCTAAGTCTTATGTTGTCGAGGACAAGATGGAACTGATGTCGGATTCATCCTCGTCAGATGAGTTCAAAACTTCATCAAACTCGGGTGCTGGACTCCTCTCGATCCAACATCCTTCTTCTTTGGAACAAAGTCCTGTGTCGAGGCACCCTGATCTGAGAGCTCTTGTCAACGGCTTTGTAGATTCCACGGTCCGCGGTTCCACGACAGTATATGCAAGCGGACCTGGTGGCATAGTATCCGACCTGCGCAGGGTCGTGGCTGGCTGCAACTCGGCGCGCAAGGTATGGAAAGGGAACGAGAGATTCGATGTGCAACTCGTCTGCGACGACAGGTTGGAATGGTGAATTTCGTCTATCTCGGCCTTTTGAGCAGAAATGAGATGGGATTGTTGCTGCTGGAACCAGGCTTCTCCATTAGCGCGACGAGAGGGCATAACATACTAGGTAGGCCTGGTGGCCATAGCATAACACAGGACATCTGACGTGTAGGTCGCTCGTGCCCTGCGAGCCAATGAGAGTGAATGGATGTATTTCGCCACCTCTCCTCTCTCCTGTCCTCTAGGCATCTCTCATTCTCTCATATTCACTCGAGTCCAGACGTATCGATATTTACAATTCTATTCCCATTATCCGTAAGTCAGTAGCATTTGTGCTGAACGGATCATTACGCTCAACCTTTGACTTTACGAACATTGTCTCTGCTCTTATCTCAAGACTTGGAACCAAGACTCGAGTATTCGAGGACAGGCAACTCAATATGCCCACTGCAATGGATCGAGCCTTGCAGTCCAGGGTACGTTGTCTCTTCTTCGGCGCGTCCATTTTCTCACGGTGCACGGTGAAGACGAACCAGAATGAATGCTGACCTTCCTCTAGCGCCTTTTCTTCGGTGCGTGCTTATTCTGACCAGATTCCTTCTTCTTCCTCCCAGACACAATGTCTGCACTCTTGGGCTCTAGCCAGCGTATCAAACCCTCTGGTGACCCGTAATGTTAACGATGGACTTTTTGCAATTATCAATAGGCTTTGCAGGCCTTGTCACCGTCGCATCGCTCTGGAACTGGTGGGGAGGCGACCTGTTCCCTGCTGAGGGCGACCCCAAGGGTGGTATGTCACGCCGCGCTCTAGCCGATCGTACTTGAGCGGTGGTGTCTTTGAACCGTGCTGAGTGTGAGATCCAGACCCAGAATATTGGACCGAGACAGAACTGAGACGCTGGTTGAAGCTGGTATTTCAACCGCCCGAGATCCGTGTGGCGATGCGCGGATGAGTGCAGACTGTCATGCTAACTTTGCGACAGCGAAACCTGGAGCCGGACACGAAGATGACTAGGGTCGAGCTTCTGGAACGAGTCAAAGCGAACATGAGGGTAAAGACTGAGTCTTGACGTGTCGAGGCTCTGCTTGGGGACTTTGGGCAAGCGATCTAGGTGATTCTGATCGCTACTGAGCACCTCCAGCCGCCGTTAGAGTATACTACGAACCACTTTTGAACGCAGCCCCGGAATACGAGTGTCGCATATGCAACCACGACCACCTTCGCTAGGAGTGAGAAGAGAGGAGCATGACGCAGACGCTGGAAGGATGCATGGTTCTGCTCAGGTGATGGAATTGAGTGTAAGATATGCCAGTCACAAACCCATGCCGATGTTCGCTACTGTTGAAGCCAGGGCTGGCCCCTAGCTTGGACCGATATCCGGCGGATTCGGAGGTAGAGATAGTCGTGGGCGGTTCGCAGGCCTCGTAATACTACTACAGTCAGCCTTCTGCAGCCTTGCGCAGCCTTGCAGTCAACATCGTGCGGGGAAATTTTTGGAGCTTCAAAGAAGTGACTGCGATTTCCTTGCGCGTGATTCCCATCTGCTTTGCTGCGGTTGTTTTCTTTGATTATTTGATAGCTGCTGAAATACAGTAAGCCATGCTGGCCCTAGAACACCGTGCTTGCAGCTTCTTCTTGCAATGTCGATCTTCCGCACGCTGTAGCTATCCACGCTCATATCCAATCAATCGAACTGTCCAAAGACGCGCTTTTGCAGACGCTGTTGAATCTCCTCTGGCAAAGGACGTTGAGAGGAGAAAGCCATACTATGTGACTTCGCCTATCTTCTACGTCAACTCCGGTTTGCTTCCCAGGTTTCTATGCTCTGACACCTGCTGATGATCCGTCTGCAGCACCTCATGTCGGCCACCTGTACACTCTAGTCCTCACTGATATCCTCAAGCGATGGGCCCAGCTATGCGGCGATGAGAAGGCTACGCTCTTGACCGGTACTGATGAACATGGCATGAAAATACAAAAGGCAGCCCAGAAGGCCAACACTGACGTGAAGCTATTCTGCGACTACCATGCCGAGCAGTTCAAGACCCTCTGCAATGCTGCCAACATCAGCTATGATCGATTCATCCGTACCACCGACGCTGATCACAGAGCTGCCGTCGAACACGTCTGGAACGAGCTGAATCACGCCGGATATATCTACGAGGCCAATCATGAGGGCTGGTACTGCGTTAGCGACGAGACATTCTACCCAGAGACGCAGGTCCACAGAATACTCGACCCTTCCACCGGCGATACAAAGATCGTCTCAATAGAGACGGGAAAAGACGTGGAGTGGACTTCGGAGACAAACTACCATTTCAAATTGTCCGCTTTCCGAGATTCACTGCTTGAATATTATGGAAGAGATCCTACTGCAATTATCCCTAAGCAACGGATGGCGTTTGTCATGAAAGAGATCGAGAGTGGGCTCACTGATCTTTCCATATCAAGGCCCTCATCGCGTCTTTCCTGGGGAATTCGGGTTCCAGGCGACGGCAGCCAGACCATTTATGTGTGGCTCGATGCCCTGATCAATTACTTGACAATGACAGGATATCCCTCCAAAAGCACGAAAGATCAGGACTGGATTTGGCCTCCAAACTGCCAAGTCATTGGTAAAGATATCATTCGCTTTCACACCATCTATTGGCCCGCTTTTCTCATGGCTTTGGGGCTTCCTGTAACCCGGAAATTCCTCACTCATGCCCATTGGACCATGAACAATGAGAAAATGTCGAAGTCGGCTGGCAACGGTGTTAATCCGTTTCTTGCTATGGACAGGTATGGCGTCGACACCATTAGATTCTACATGGCTTACAACGGCGGCATTGTCGACGACGCCATGTATGAAAACTCAAGGGTCGCAGAGACTTATAAGCACGTCCTAAGAGATGGGCTCGGCAATCTATTGCAGCGAGTCTTCAAGAGCAAGCAATTCAACGTCCGTGAGTCCGTCAGGATTGTTGCAGGGGACGAGGACTTTTCGGAATTGCTCACCCAGGAGAAGCTAGACGAATCTGACCAAGACTTGCAAACACTCCATGAAAACATCAAAACTTTCGGCCGGCAATTGACAGCTGTAAGAGCCAGAACCGAGAAAGCGATGAACGAACCAAATCCAAGGACGACAGCGCATCACATCGTCGAGTTGATCAGGAATACGAACAAGTATTTTCACAACTCTGCACTGTGGCGACGCATAGACGCCACCAACCCCAAAGAGCTTCGACTGGCTCACTATGGAGTCTATTTGACCACCGAATCGATACGGATCATCGCAATCCTTCTGCAGCCGTTTATGCCGGAAAAAATGAAAGCTGCCCTCGACACCATGGAGGTGGCCGAGTCGAAAAGAACTTTTGAGCATGCTCAGCTGCGTGCTGACTTCACATATGGTTGCTTGCCTCCTGAACCTGAGCCTGACAAGAAGAAAAGAAAGTCTGGGGATCAGTTGTTCCCAGTACTTTTGTCCGACCACTGATCTCCGGCTATGTCCCTTCATGCATCACGAAAATCGAAGGACCAGTCCACGTCAATTGCCTTCTCCGAACGTCCCTATCAGGAGCGTCTTAACCCATGTGCAGGTTCGACAGATCCTAAAGATTTTCGTCGCCGAATTCAATTCACAGGGCGCATAATGCTGCATTCAGGATCAGAAATTTTGGCAACGTCGCTTATTCTCGGGGATGGCCCAACCAACAACGTGGAAAGATGGACTGATCGTCACCAGTGAACCCCACACACACCCAGGGATGTAACGGCGTCCCTTGGCCTGCCCAATGAGACTGGTCATACCTTCTCCGGAAACATGTCTCCAAATGGTGCCCTGTCCTGTTCAAGCTTCGGGACGGCTTATCGAAGATTCAACCACCTGGATGAGGGTTCTAGCACCCCGTGCATCAGGCTTAGTGTTGAGAGGAAGTAAATTCGGGGCCGACCAATCATTCAAAGCTTCGCCTCGAAGTCCGTTCGGACAACGGCGCGACCAGCCAATACGGGAGATAGTGTACCTGCATTAGCGTTATCACTTTACGAAAAACATGCCAGAGGTGTTGCAATCATGTGGTATTTATGTGTCGAATGAACCAGGGATATGTAAATTCCGACTGGCATTATCCTCCTTAAGAGACTTGTTGGCCACCTGCTTGACAGCCAGGCTCAACCCTATCTCTAAAGATGGGTTCTCTATGTGAGGTCAACAGCAAGAAGCCATGGATCGAGACGCCATTGATTGAATCTCCTACCCTGTCGCGTGCCGCTGGATGGTACAAGATACTTCCTGACCTGAATAGTAGCAGTACTGACACCAAATCCTAGCCGGATATTTTTGAAATTGGAGAATCTCCAGCCTTCGGCTTCCTTCAAATCTCGAGGAATTGGCAACCTCGTGTTGACGGAGGAAGCCTACCATAAAGCCATTGGCAGCACACGTCCTCTACACTTCTTTGCCGCTTCAGCCGGAAATGCTGGCCTTGCGGCAGTCTCGGCGACCAGCGTCTTGGGCTATACGTCCTCGGTCGTTGTGCCAGAAGCCACCGAGAGCTCCATCATTGAAAAGCTCAAGACGAATGGTGCCAGCGAAGTTATTGCCCACGGCTCCGGACTCGCAGAGGCCGATGGGTACCTCAAAGAGGTCCTGATGCCACAAGCGGAAGCGAGGGGTGAAATCCCGGTCTACGTCCCTCCTTTTGACAACGAAGCCATCTGGGAAGGCGCTGCGACCATGGTGGAAGAGATGTCTCAGCAAATGCCCGCTGGTGAACGGCCGGACGCTATCATCTGCTCCGTTGGAGGAGGTGGCATGTTGGCTGGCATCAGCGATGGCATGGACCGAGTCGGATGGGGAAGCGATATGCAGGTGCTGGCCGTCGAGACAAAAGGTGCCGACTCGCTCCATCAGTCGATGAAGGCTGGCGAACTCGTCACGATCCCGCGAATCACCTCCATCGCGTCGTCTCTCGGAGTGGTTCGGGTGTGCAAAAAGGCGTTCGACCTATTGGCGCGCAAGAATGTGACAAGCCTTGTTCTCGAGGATGCAGAGGCTGCCATGGCTTGCTGGCGCCTGGCGGACGACGAGCGGATAATCGTTGAGCCAGCCTGTGGTGTCAGCGTGGCGCTGGCGTACGACAATCGACTTGGGCATTTCTTGCGCGAGTTTGACAAGGACAAGAAAGTCATCATTGTCGTTTGTGGTGGTAGTAAGATTTCTGTGGATACCCTTGTACAGTATAAGGCGCGATATGGCGAGAGGGCGAGGGAGTTGGCGGAGATGTGGAATAGTTCGTGAGTGTGAGTGTGACTGGACGGACAGTATCGCACCGCACATAAGCGTCACCCTCTCACGGAATCGATCGCGTTGCCTTTGTCTCTGACCGTAACAACACATGAGCCTAGTCGGCGTAGATATTGTCCCTTTTTCATCGCGCCAACAGTTTGTATTGCCTTCTCGAACTTGAAAATTCTGCAGGGGTTCGCCGTATCGTACTATCGTACCGTGTTCCAAGATGGATTCCATATTCGGGCTATTAACTGTCTGGCCGGTCGGCTTGGGCGTTCTTATTACTCGTAGACGATAAGCATGATATTTTGAGCTCTCATCAAATGAAAGTAGAGCTTGACAGGCTATCTTATGCAGGCCGGGATCATGCCCTTGACCATGACCATGCGTCATTCATTGTTACAGATCTCTTCCGAAGGCTAGGTTCTACCTACTTACGGAGTACTCGATCCACTATGCACATTCTTACTGTGACAAGCCACTACGGAGTAACTTATCGTATAGTAGGTAATGTTCGCAAGAGCTACTGGTACCATGCGTTTCTCGAGCAAGCTTATCGCAATTCTTAAGCTCAAGAATCACAATATCCAGGAGCCTTAGTCGAACCTCCTGCGGCCCACTGCTGCACGGTGAGGACAGTTGTATACACGCAAAAGCCCACTCCAAACACGCAAACCACATAATCCAAACCTCGCTGCCATGGGCCTTTCGCGACGGCCTTCAAATGCAGCATGGGCGGGTAGATGTACACCAGCGGGATACAAGCAAAACTGCCCACGAGCGCGACGAACTTGTCCAAGTCACCCGCTCCGCCCCAGGCAATCAGCGCACAAACGCATACCAAAAAGAACCGGAAAATGTTCTTTTGCCACTTGATGTAGGGGTTGTATTTGCCCGAGCGGGTGAAAAGCTCGTTCTCCATGATACGAATGGCCGGGAAGAGCTGGAGGGGCGTGCTGAGCAGGATGGCCAGTGAATAGAGGAACTGCACGGCGTTTACCATCTTGCTGTCTTGAGGGAGGTTGAGAATAACCACGGTCCTAGTCTTCGACCCGTAAGCGGCGTACGAGAGGGCACCAATCGAGGTGAAAAGGACTGTGATGATGATCATGACGATTCCGAGGACTTCGGGGAATTTGTGCGGTTTCCGCATCGACTCCTGGATGGGGATGATCAGACCGACGCCTTCGAAAGTGAAGATGGCCGTCCCGATGAATAGGGTCCAGGTCGAGGGGTTGAACTGCGTGATGTCCGAAACACCACGATTAAAGACAATAGTCGCAATGTCGTAGTAGTAGAGGTAGATGAGGCCCAGCAGAATGAACGCATCGGCTATGAGAGCAGTGAAGCCGAGTTTGCCAATCTCTCTGATCAAGCTAAAGGGTAGAAAGATGATCAGTTGCATCAGGATCATGAACTTGATGTCGATGAAGCTCTTGCACTTTGAGACCGCCAGGACGAAAGCTTGCAGATTCTCCGATGTGAAGACAGTGTAGGCGGACACAAAGCCGATCTGACTGATGACGATCGAGAACAGAATCAACGCCCTCATCCACTTGCCGTAGAGGACGCCTCCAATGTCGCCAAAGGAGGCCTCGATCACGTTCCGCGTGTTGACAAGAAGGATGAAACAATGGAAGCTGAGAGCGGCAACCACCAGAAGAACCAGAGACGAGAACAACATGCCTCCGTTCAAGAAGGCTCGAGGTAGGAAAAGGACTCCTGTGCCGACAAAAGACTTAAGAAGCAGCAGTGCGGCGTTAAAACTGCTGTTGGTCCCACCGGTCCTGCGCTCTTTGTGCTTCCTCTTCCGAAGTCCCGGTGTGCCTGGAGTGAGTAGAGCACTGTCTTCCCCAGGATCTCGGTCGCTAGCCCCTTCCCACGCATCGGAGGAGAAATACTCGTCGGGCTCCAAGACTTCATCGTCTTCCTCGAGTTCCTCGCCAGCAAAGTGGCCGTACAGCGTGAGGAACTCGAGGAAGTTATTCGTGAACAGTTGTGGCTTGGCCTTTGCTTTTCCATTTGGTAAAGGTCTGCCCCAAGTTTCTGCGGTTCCGTCCAAGTTCAGGATTCGACCCGATGGATCAGGGCTCTCAGCAGCTCTGCGAATGAAGTTCCGACGGAAACCACCGGGTACTTTGATGTTCTGGATATCCAAGACTTCGCTTTCTGGCTCCTGCCGAGCATGACTGAAACTCTTACTCCTCTTTCCGCGGCCTGGTTGATTCTCTTCCTGCTCTTCTGCCCATCTGTACACGGCACGTGTCATATCACCTCCCTGCAAACGCAGACTGGAGAAGTCTTGATAGTCTAAGCCAGCTCCTGGATCGTTCAGGTCCATTCGCAGAGCCGCCTTATATCTGCCCGAACCTTGATCCGGCTGGACCAGATGCCTCTTTACCACCTCGGCGTTCTCTGTTGGTACGGGACTCCCTGCCATATCCCGACCGTCGCCAAAAGACCCGTAGTTGCTTCTTGGTAATCTGTCATGACTTCCTAATCCCGCAGCAGCGCTGGCTGATGATTGTCTTGGAGTTGTGCTGAGGTTTGGAGGAGTTCTTGCAGAAGAAGCGAGACCGCTAGAGAGAGCGGACTGGCCAGGCCCTGGTAGTGAGCCTGTACTATCGAGTTTGGGAAGTGCAATATCCGTCTTGTCTGAGGCTATCTGCTGAGGAGTAGGAACCTGGCCGACCGGGGGACTGTTGAGGCGATGAGACGGTACAGGAGAGGAGAGTCGAGCCATTGAGGCATGTCTGGAGTGTATAGAAGGGTTCGGCGAGGCTGCTGCTATTGCTGCGGGTGTGCTTGAAGGACTCCTGCTGGATCGTATGTTCAGAGGTCTGGACTCTGGCGAAGCCATATGTTTATTACAGTAGATATCGTTAGCGCTTACACAGCAGCATCAGTGAAACAAAGGAAAAGGCACTATGAATGCGACATATGACCGAGTGAACCAGATAAAGAAATGCAGATGATCAGTGGGCAGGTAGCGAGGGTAGTCACAGTGTGGTACTACCGCAAAGAAACAAAGGCAAATGATGGCCATCAATCATCATAGCGCAGTCTGCGCGGTCCCGGTGGTTCGGGCTTCGCCGCCTGTTCCTAGGGCTTGACTGGGCTCGCTAGGCTTGACTAGGCCTATCATGGATGATGATGGCCTATCAGTGGCGTAGCCTCATCATCGGCGAGAATCTACAGGCTTCGACATCCAGGCCGTGATAATTGGACCATCCTCCCAGAAGCCGCTACTGAGCCACACTAACTAATTCTCTGGGCCAAGTTACATGAAAATTTCGAGCCCTTCACAGACTTTTTATTCATCAGATCCCTTAACGTCGTGTCACATCTCGTAATAGATTCCACCAAGGCGACGACTAGTATTTGGATCCATTCAAGTTGTGGTTCGACCCTTCAGAACTGGATTCAACACCGTTGACGGCCCGTAACGAAAGTCCCCGAGTATCAGAGCACCCCCACGTCTTTACATCCCAAAGTGGGAGATCAGTAGTACTCCGACCAGCTGCAATTCTTTCCAGGTTCATGGACACGCGATGACCTTTGAGGACGGCCAACTCATGACTTGATGATGGACTTACGTCTCGAGCTTGTCCTGTGTCGACATCATGGCTGGAACAGGTGGGAAAGAATGGCCAGCTTTAGGACGAGGTACCCTCACTCGAAGTCGTCCTACATTTCTGGCGCGCACAGCCACCGATGACGCCGCTCAGTTATTGAGAAGGTCATCCTTTCCTGCTTTAACAGGTCTCCAAGATCAGACATCAAAAGATCGTGACGGCTCCGTTCACGATGCCTCAAGGCCAGCCACCGCGCGCTCCACAACCTCGAGTGCATCGCACGCCCGTCCACGTACAGCCTCGTCGACTGGGGCTTACGGAACTTTCGGTAGCCTGCACAGTTCTCAGGCAGCCAATGGGGTGAACGAACAAGGGGCTTCTTCTGCCTCCATGCCACAAGACTCCGTTACTGGATATGCTCACCTTACAGCGGACAAGCCAGAAAACTCGACCACTTCCAAGGAGGGGCAAATCCCGCGACCGAATGGCAGTACGGATAAATTGGGCACTTTCTCAGGAGTGTTTGTCCCTACGAGTCTGAATGTCTTGAGTATTCTGATGTTTATACGCTTTGGTTTCATTCTTGGCCAGAGCGGTGTTCTGGGTATGCTCGGTATGCTGGCCACTGCTTACCTGATCAATCTCCTTACCACGATGTCCATCTCTGCGGTGGCTTCCAACGGCGTTGTCCGCGGCGGCGGTGCCTACTATCTGATATCAAGATCTCTAGGTCCCGAGTTTGGTGGAGCAATTGGACTTGTCTCATACCTCGGCTTCGTCTTCAATACGGGAATGAATGCCGTTGGTCTCGTTGACTGCCTTCTTTATGTCTTTGGCTCCGAATCTGGAGATTGGACGAACACGATTCCGGAAGGCGGTTGGTGGCCATATCTATGGAGCACAGTCGTGGTAGTGACTTGCGTCGCTATCTGTCTGGCTGGCAGTACCATCTTTGCTCGTGCAAGCAACGCTCTCCTGCTTATTCTATTATTGGCCACGTTTAGTATTCCGCTGTCGACGATTGTCATGCAGCCTTTCGTGGCCAAGAAGCATTTCACCCAATTTACCGGTCTGAGCATTACGACTCTCAGGGAGAATCTCCTGCCTCATTTCACAAAGGAGGCTGCTGGAAGTCAACTACGTGGGAAGGAGAACTATCAAGACCTTTTTGGCATCCTATTTCCTGCTACGGGAGGTATACTTGCGGGAGCTAGCATGTCCGGGGACTTGAAGAACGCCAGCAGATCTATTCCTCGTGGTACTTTGACTGGCCTCGCCCTTACCTTCGTCTCATATACCCTGGTCATCTTGGCCATGGCAGCGAGTATTACCAGAGAGTCATTCTACAAGAACGTCAACGTAGTCCAAGACACCAATGTTTCGGGTGCACTGATCCTTGTGGGGGAGATAGCAACGACTTTCTTCTCGGTCCTGATGGGTATTATTGGACCAGCCAAACAACTCCAGGCCATCGCTCGCGACAACGTCTTCCCCGGCCTGTCCATCTTTGGACAAGGAACCAAAAAGCATGACGAGCCGCTCTACGCCATTTTCTTCACTTTTGCCGTGGCGCAGCTCACCCTTCTACTTGACATCAATAGGATCGCGTCTCTGATAACAATGACTTATTTGATGTAAGTAATCGCAACAGATGCCGTGTGAAAGGATCTAACGAGGCTACAGGACATTCTTTGCACTCAATGTAGCGACCTTTCTCTTACGTATCGGCTCGGCTCCAAATTTTCGACCGTCTTTTCATTATTTCAACTGGTGGACAGCAGCAGCAGGAGCTATTCTGTGCGTCGCCAGCATGTTTTTTGTTGATGGCATTTCGGCTTCAGGCTCCATCTGCCTTCTCCTGATCCTTATTCTCATTATCCATTACACCACACTACCAAAGCCTTGGGGTTCGATATCAGAAGTACTCATTTATCATCAAGTCAGGAAGTACCTCTTACGCCTGAAAACAGAGCACGTCAAGTTCTGGCGTCCACAGATCCTGCTGTTTGTCAACGATCCAAGGAGAGGCTACAAACTCATCCAATTCTGCAACTCACTCAAGAAGGGAGCACTCTTTATCATCGGCCATGTGATTGTGACCCAGAATTTTGGTGATTCTGTGCCTGAAGCACGGCGTCAGCAAGCGGCATGGAACAAGTTTATTGATATGTCCAAAATCAAAGCGTTCGTCAACGTCGCCATCTCTCCCTCAATCGAGTGGGGTGCACGGAATATATTCCTATCCGCGGGCCTGGGTGGCATGCGCCCGAACATTGTTGTCTTTGGATTCTACAATATACAGCAGTTCCGGACGGAACAACCCTTGGTGGATGTTCCCAGCCCCCCTCCAGAACGAAAACACGGTTCTGTGAAGAGACGCCGGACGAGCAAGAGTTTGCTAAGAGGAGAACTGCCTACCGACTCGTGCTACATCGAGAAACGAACGGACGTACAGAGCTACGTCATGGTGCTGGAAGACATGATTCTCAAACTCAAGACAAATGTGGCTATAGCCGCCGGCTTCGGTGATCTGGAGCTGCCGAAAGCCCCCGGAGGGGTCACGAAGAAATACATTGACCTTTGGCCGATACAGATGTCAGCTGAACTCATGTCAGAAGCCGACGGTCAATCTCGAAACGTCCTAACCAACAATTTCGACACTTATACTCTCATCCTCCAACTGGGTTGTATACTCCACACCGTGCCTTCTTGGCATCGAGCGTATACACTTCGAGTTGCTGTTTTCGTTGAGTACGAATCTGATGTTGAAGATGAGAGGTCCCGAGTCACATCTCTGCTTGAAAATCTCCGAATCGAAGCCGAAGTACTTGTCTTCTGGCTCGCATGTGGCAGTGTAAAGTCTTATAACTACATTGTCAACGGCCAGGAAGTGGATGATGAAAACCGAGAGCAAGTCGAGAAGACCCTGGAAGACGAGGTGTGGTGGCGTGATCTTCAAAAGCTCCGTGGTCAGTCTCAATCCGGTGAAGTTAGTGCTACTGATGTGCTCTCTTTTGCTGATGACGTTGTCTGGCCGAGTTCATCTTTCCAAGGCAGGAGAGAAGCTTCACTCGTTCGTTTCGAAGGCTTGAGAAGGCTCCTCAATCGTCCAAGGAAAAGGTCCTCGCTTGGTGATTTGTCTAGCCTTGGTGTTAGTCTTTCCATGCGTACCTCACGCTTGGATGATGATATGCTTAGTCGGCATGCATCTCATCCGAGTGACTCTGAAGCCTCGGATGCATCTGAATACGGTGACGAAGATGAGGATGACGAAGAGGAGTCGGAGATCGCTTCCTTCGACGATGGGACGGCGAATCAAGAGGCGGATTCTGCTGATCTAAGGTCTCCGAATAAAGCGAAAAGTTCTTCGAAGAAGAGCAGTCTTGCAAGCTCGAAAAGATCCAGGCGCAGGGGCAGAAAGCATGAACACCACGACGAAGAGGCTCTATCATCTTCGCCCGCTCCAATGTTGCAATTTGACGACGATATTCTTGACCGTGCCGAAGACACACCCCGTGGCCGCACCGCAAGCTTTGCCGACAGTCGTGCTCCTCCGCAGCGATCCAGATCACCAGCAGACAGCCTACGCGTTTCCAGCTCGAGACGGGGCGTGTCGCCTAGTTTCACGTCTTCGCCTGTTCCGTTGACAAAGGTAGCAAGTGAGGAGGGTGCTGGGCCTTCTATCATGTTCGCGGATGATCCGCACCCTCGACGGCAGAAGGCGGATGAGGCTGAGGTTGCCGCTAGTCGTTCCATCTATCAACGGACAAGAGAGGATAGCGGTCCTCGGCCAACTTCAGGCTTCCCAACTGCTGCGTCGATCCCCTTGTCCTTCAACGACCTCCCAAGCCGGGCACAGCATTTGATATTGAACGAATTGACGTCACAAAACAGCGAGGACACGGCCGTCATATTCACGACGCTGCCAGCCCCGGTGGACGGTATGTACAAGAGTGAGGCTGACAGCCTGGGCTATATTAGTGATTTGGAAGTCTTGGTTGGCGGATTACCACCGACTTTGCTGGTGCACAGTAACAGCATGACCGTCACGACGAATTTGTGAGCTGACCATTGGGACATTGATTGAACAGTTTGTAGCAAAATATCCGAGTCTGGCGCCGTGCATTGGGATCAGATCCTTTAGGTGCGTAAAATATACAGCGTACCCAGAGCAAATCCTGTACGTCTGCTCGAATCCAGCTCCATTCCTTGGTCTTAGCTGAGCAGGGGGCTTTCTGCAAAGGTCTTCCGGCCGCGGCCACGCAAATCTAATGATATTCGTACAAGTTGGTATCGTCAGCCTCCGAGCTGGTGCTTCGAAATGCAAGTCATTTTCTTGCAGCGCCGCGTTCCCTGGATTATAGCCAGAAGCAGGTCAATGCTCTAGACTCTTTCCACTCTGTTAAGGGCTCGCGCCGTCTTTATCTGACTTCTGGTATTCTGTCCCCGAACTGGCAGATTCATAGCATGTCGTCTTCCTCTGTACGTGCCAGTATCTCTTAACCGTTGAATATCCTGGTTTATCTGTCGCCGCAAATGGTTTTCGAGTTTCATTGAATCCAGATGCGCAGTGAGATCTAGGACTTGATTCTGGCTCAAATCGCCCACTTTGATCGTATCATGCAGGTGAAATCGAGACATTATGCGGGCGCGAGTATGGGCTCCGACACCGAAGAACGTCTCGAGAGCGCGCTGTTCGAAGAATACATTAGCAGAACGAACACACATGCTCGGTCAATGATTGTGTACCCAAAGGAAGCGGTGCTCAGGAAAATTGACCCCTAGGATGAAGACCTGTTCAATGTTAGCATTTATGACAGCCCTCGCGAACCTACACGTTGCTCACCATAATGCCGCCCCCTCCGCTTCACAGTCCAGAATATCAATGTGGACTTGGTTGTGACGGTGATATGTAGTCGGCGCAGAATTTCGAGGTCGCCGGAAGAGGCTGAGAATGGCCGAATATGCTGCCGCTTTAATCTGTAGCCCATTGACCTCAATGCAGATGCGTGATGTGTCCTCCGCAGCTTGTTCCTGTACTCTCATCCCCTCCTATTTACGTCCCTTCACTTCCACCACTCAGACATCAATGTTCTTCGAGATGGCTAACATCCAGCGAGTTGTCATCTCGCTCTTGGTCATTTTGACCGCCACTTTCCTATTCATGGGACAAACTGCGGAAGCAGCCAAAGGGCCCAAGATCACCCACAAGGTCTACTTCGACATTGAACATGGAGATGAGCCTGTGGGACGAATTGTTCTAGGTCTCTATGGCAAGACCGTGCCTAAGGTACGTACCTACCTTGCATTGAGTTCTCCCGGCTGACATTTCGTGCTTGCAGACTGCAGAGAACTTCCGTGCCCTGGCCACAGGCGAGAAGGGCTTTGGCTACGAGGGCTCGTCTTTCCACCGTGTCATCAAGGACTTCATGATCCAGGGCGGCGATTTCACAAAGGGCGATGGTACTGGGGGCAAGTCAATCTACGGGGACAAGTTCGAAGACGAGAACTTCAAGTTGAAGCACACGAAAAAGGGCTTGTTGAGCATGGCCAACGCCGGAAAGAACACGAATGGATCTCAATTTTTCATTACCACGGCTATCACAAGGTGCGTGCCGACTAATAGTTGTGTTGTCCTCTCAACTGACGATTGATAGCTGGCTTGATGGCCGTCACGTTGTCTTCGGGGAGGTCTTGGAGGGCTATGATATCGTGGACAAGATTCAGAACGTCGCAAAAGGTGCACAAGATAGGCCTGTCAAAGCGGTCAAGATCGTGAAAAGCGGAGAGCTCGAAGTGCCAGCGGAAGGTATTCACGCCGAACTCTAGACTTGAGGGCTGGTACTGCTCTCCGGGTTACTCTTGTCCAGACCGCTTACTGAGACGTTGTAACAGAGCTCCTGGACCCCGAAGTTGAGGATGATCCTATCAATACAGAGGTGCCGGCGGTCAACAAGCCCGAGACAGAACTTGATCAGCCTGCAAAAGAAGTCCCAGCGGCAGCAGATACGTTCTCCTCAGCGGAACTGATGATTGCTCAGCCTTACGTTCAGAAGGGGGTATGCTTCTTCCTGTTGGTCGCGGTTCTTTTGTACTTTGCTAGAAGACGCCAGTCGCAGGGGAGGTCAGCCCTCGATGCTGGTAAGTCGGACGAAAAAAGTATGGCATAGACGAATCATGAAAATGATGCTTGACTTTCAAACCCTTACAAATTCTTCAATTGCAACAGTGGGCTCCACAACGGATAGCCACCAGCACTACGAGCGTATGTACTCGTCCCACAGTAAAGTGCCATGTCCCTCCACCTGGAGAAATGATCTCACAGGACATGACCAGCCTTCTGCTGACGAAACATCGCTTTATCGCCACTATAAAATTCCAACTCCTGAACAGGCTTGGATTGGTATAGCGCTGTCTTGGCGGCTGTGGGATGTTCCAGAGCGCAGTGCACCCAAAGTAAGTTAGTTCGGCGCTGTCTTGATGATGATCAAGCGATTCGCCGCCTGAGGATGCCCCAAGAAAAAAGTCCCTGCCTGCGCCTTTTTTAAAGACTTTTCGTTCTTCAACAACCTCCCCCTCAACAATCCCATCACAACCCAATTGACAATTATCACTGTCCTTCTTGTTATTGCCTTTCGTTTTTCTTTCAGATAGACTTGGAGAGGCGTTTGTGTGTCTCTCTTCTATCTGCAGACACGAAAGCTCTACTCAATCAGCAATCAACCGATCTTCACATTGAAATAGACGCCTTCACAGCCTCACTTTACCAAATCAGCGTCTAATCCCTCGAGGCCTTTTCTATCAAGAAAATCAGTCGAACAGCACAGTCGTTCAAGTTTCATCAAATTGTGAGTACATTGTCGCCATCTATTCCCTTCCATTGCAGTCTTTGTCAGTCATCAGATTGATCACTCTCTCGAGCACGTCAAATTGGAAGAGACTGTTCTGGAATTTTCGGAATACCGATCTCTTCACTCCCATATCCAATTCTTGCGAAAACTGGGGCTAACATACCATTTTCCTTCAGATCGACAAGAATCAATCCTCAATATGGCTGACTCTTTGAACATGAACGGTCTCACTTTGAACGAGTCCCAGCACGCTCCTACCGGCCCTATGGGCAATGGCCCTCGCACCTACATTCCTCCTCACCTACGTGGCCAGTCTCGCGGACCTCCGGTGATGAACATGGATGGCGCTGGTCCTGCACCACCTGCTGCAACCCAGGGTTTGAACGGCAGTGCATGGGCAAACAACAACAACAACGCCGGTGGTGGATGGGCAAACGCTCAAGATTTCAAACCTGGCCCCACTCCTCAAGCCAGCGCTCCTCAAGCTAACGGCTGGGCTGGACAAAATCCGCGTCCTTTCAATCCCAATGCCTACGGCGCTCCTGGCGGTGGCTCCTATGGTGGCGGAGGCGGCGGTGGAAGCCATGGTGGATATGGCGGCAGTTCTGCCCGTGGTTCAGGAGATGGACAATGGCGAGACGGTCAACATGTCCCGGGCCCTGCAAACCCCAAGATCGAGCGCGAGCTGTTCGGTGTTCCAAATGATCCATCCAAGCAGGCGACCGGCATCAATTTCGCCAATTACGACGACATCCCGGTCGAAGCTAGTGGCCAGAATGTCCCGGAACCCGTCGTCACCTTCACCAATCCTCCTCTCGATGACCATCTGATCAGCAACATCAAGCTTGCGCACTACGCCGTCCCGACCCCTGTTCAGAAGTACTCGATCCCCATTGTCATGGGTGGTCGAGATCTCATGGCCTGCGCTCAGACCGGCTCTGGCAAAACTGGCGGTTTCTTGTTCCCGATCCTTTCGCAGGCTTTCAAGACTGGCCCCTCCGTCACTCCTGCTACTGGAGGAGGCTTCCGCCAGCGGAAAGCTTTCCCGACATCTTTGATCTTGGCTCCAACTCGTGAGCTTGTCTCTCAAATCTACGACGAGGCACGAAAGTTCGCCTACCGTTCCTGGGTGAGACCATGCGTCGTCTACGGAGGTGCTGACATCGGTACTCAACTTCGATCCATTGAACGTGGCTGCGACTTGCTCGTTGCGACTCCTGGCCGTCTGGTCGATCTCATAGAGCGAGGTCGTATCTCACTGGCTAACATCAAGTACCTGGTTCTTGACGAAGCTGATCGCATGCTTGACATGGGTTTCGAACCTCAAATTCGCCGCATTGTCGAGGGCGAGGACATGCCAAATGTTCAGAACCGTCAGACTCTCATGTTTTCTGCCACGTTCCCACGTGACATCCAGTTGTTGGCTCGCGACTTTCTCAAGGACTACGTTTTCTTGTCCGTGGGTCGTGTTGGTTCGACTTCGGAGAATATCACCCAGAAGGTCGAATATGTCGAGGATCAGGACAAGCGCTCCGTCTTGCTTGACATCCTTCATACCCACTCTGGTGGCTTGACCTTGATCTTCGTCGAGACCAAGCGTATGGCTGACACCTTGTCCGACTTCCTCATCAACCAAGGATTCCCAGCAACGGCCATCCATGGTGATCGCACTCAACGCGAGCGTGAGCGTGCATTGGAATTCTTCCGCAATGGTCGATGCCCGATCATGGTTGCAACCGCAGTTGCCGCTCGAGGTTAGTATCCCGTTCCCCCAAGACTGCAGCACTCTAGCACTTGTCATACCCCTTGTTCATGTCGCAAGACCACGGCATTGAGCAGTTGTCGTACCACTTGCTCATGTCCCAAGACTTTACCATTCTAGCAGTTGTCGTACCCCTTGCTCATGTGGCAAGACCGTGGCATTCTAGCAGTTGTCATACCTCTTGCTCATGCCGCAAGACGGCGACATTCTAGCACAAGTCACACCCCCTGCTCATGTTTTAAGACTTTACCATTCTAGCATCAGTCATTCGCTTTGCTCATGTCTTCACCGGAACAACTTGCTGACTATTCTCTGCCAGGGTTGGACATCCCGCACGTCACTCACGTGGTCAATTACGATCTTCCTACCGACATTGACGACTACGTTCACCGCATCGGGCGTACCGGTCGTGCTGGAAACACCGGTCTATCGACTGCTTTCTTCAACCGTGGCAACCGTGGCATTGTCCGTGATCTCATTGAACTCCTCAAGGAAGCTCACCAGGAAGTCCCCGGTTTCTTGGAGAACATTGCTCGCGAGAGCTCCGGCTTCGGTGGAGGTCGTGGAGGTCGTGGTCGTGGCGGTGCTGGTCGCGGTTCTTCTGCTACTCGTGACATGCGTCGTGCGGGCGGTGGCATGGGCGGTGCTCCCTCATATGGCGGCGGCTTTGGCGGATCTGGTGGCTATGGCGGTGGTGGCAGCGGTAAGTCTAGCCCTGTTCCTGGTTCTTCACGCAGAGTACTAACGGCTTCAGGTTACGGTGGGGCTCCGTCATGGGGAACTTCCGGCAGTGGTGGGGCATACGGCGGCAGCAGCGGTGGTGGTGGTGGCAGCGGATATGGTGGAGGCTATGGCAACCCAGGCGGTGCCAGCGGTCCATCATCTTGGTGGTAAACGACCAAGTCCGTTACACCACTGGGCGAACGAAATTTCCTTATGTTTCAGCATGGTTTTTCCGAATTTCTTCGACACTTGCACTCTCGGGAGAGTGACTGGGTGGTTGAAGAGCGACAAGTAGGCAGTCCTGCATCAAGCTTGCTCTTTCATGACGACCTAGAGCATTTTCTCGAGACGACTTTTATCGGGCACAGCATGATACATGATAGATAGCGTTGGCTTTTCCGATTGATTTCCAGATACCCCCCCCAGCATGTCGAGCTTCCTCATGTGGACAGAGGACGGACGATATGTGCATGAACAACAGACAGCACGGCGTCGGTTTGCAACGAAAGAGAGCGGACAAGGCGCACCAACACCTCAGATGGATGATGAGACTCATGAGAGGCCAACAGGGCCTTGAAAGGCTCGAGGCCTGGTTACGGCCTTATGAGGTTCTTTTGTCAACCACCAAAAGTTATCTGCGGTTCTCTCTCTTTCGAACCTATGGGACATGATGATCAAAATAGACTTTTCGACATGATCAAACGAGCTTTGGGAGGCCGGCGGAAACGGGACATGGATGGGATTTGCAAGACCAAAAGGAAGATGATTGCACATCTGCATCTCCCGGCGTTTATTCAGCGCGGCTTCCACGAGCTCTTTTCACGAGACCAACAGAGGAAAGGTCTTCGCTGGCTGCATTAGATCAGGCTTGCCAGGCCACAGAAATTAGCAATGCAAAAGTTTTCTGTTTCAATGATGTCTCAATTCCGTTCTCGGTCCACTCCAATATCGCCGTTACCTAGTGTTAGGTAGTGTTGTGTACTCCCCTATACAGATCCACTCCAGTATCAACATTGACATTGTGTAGTCCCCCATACAGACTAGTATAACATTGCATGCAGCATGCTGACGCGGGGACTTTGTGCGTGTTTGTCCGCCAGATGTAGAGGCATGGGTCAGGTATACGGTGAGGTCCTCATTTTGTAGACTCCACTCGCATCAGGTGCCCATGGCCGTTTTGGTCCGGAATTTGGATGCGGCCGCTTTGAGCACCGGTTTCAATTTATCACCGTGTCTTAAATTAAATTCCTCCTACTCCGTAATTCCTACCGTAACAAGCAAGAGCGCCCACATCTCCAGCTTCGACCGATCAAGGACCAAAAATGCGGCTTAACCATAGACTGCTTTCCGATTGGACCATGAGTAGATTTCTGCGAGTGGAAAGGACAGGAGAGGAGAATGTGGAGAGGGACAGCATGCGATTCATTTGCCGAAAGCGAAGTAAGTGGGAAATAGGCGGAAACATACGAGCATTGAAGGGGAAAGTTATGCAGGTTGGCGGCCGTCAAACCACTCGAGGTGCTTGTTCCTGACGTACCTGATATATTGACTCGGCATCATGAGGGTGACGGAAATGTATAAATTGACTTTTGTCGCCATCAGTACTTGTAGAACCATCCATCATCTTGCTTCAGCATCTAAGTCCCCCTCCATCGATTCTCATTCCGTGACCATTCCGTGACCGACTTTCATCCCAGAATCATTTGATTTCACCACATCGTTTTCATTCCAACACCAGCAGCAAACATGTCCGATTTCTTCAAGCCGGCTCCTGAGCCGCCCACAGAGCTGGGTCGGTACAGAGTGCTCTCTAGCACAGCCGGCGTCAGAGTCTCTCCTTTGTGTCTCGGTGCGATGTCCATTGGTGATGCCTGGTCTGGGGTACGTCTACTGTCGACACTCACAAGCTTCCTTACCTACTGACTCAACGTTTTCTTACTAGTTCATGGGCAGTATGAGCAAGGAACAATCATTCAAACTCCTGGACGCTTTCTACGAAGCTGGCGGGAATTTCATTGACACTGCGGTAGGTCTAGCCTAGACATTGAGGACGCATCGAGGCGAGTTGTCTCATATCAACCTGTGACTGACGGTTGGCGCTTTCATAGAACAACTACCAAAACGAGCAATCAGAGAAATGGATTGGCGAATGGATGACAACAAAAAAGAATCGAGATTTGATGGTCATTGCTACCAAGTATGGCATTTGCTATCCTTCTGCAATTAACCTCGTATATTTACAAGCCAATCTTAGGTACACGACAGCTTACCGCACCTACGAATTAGGAGCAGGTAAGACGGTCAACTACTCCGGCAACCACAAGAAGAGTCTGCACCTCTCTGTCAACGATTCATTGAAGAAGCTCCAAACTGATTACATCGACCTTTTGTATGTGCACTGGTGGGTGAGTTAACATTCCTCTTCCGCTCGGCAAATAGTTTTCGTCCTCTAATGCGACATTCAGGACTGGACGACCTCAATCGAGGAAATCATGGACAGCTTGCACATTTTAGTTGAACAAGGCAAGGTCCTATACCTCGGAATCTCCGACACACCGGCCTGGATTGTTTCTGCCGCCAACACCTACGCGCGAAGCCACGGCAAGACACCCTTTAGCGTCTACCAAGGCCGTTGGAACATCATGCTCCGCGACTTCGAGCGCGACATCATCCCGATGGCACGACACTTCGGCATGGCCCTCTGCCCCTGGGATGTCATTGGAGGTGGCAAATTCCAGTCGAAGAAGCAAATCGAGGCTCGCAAGAAGGCAGGCGAAGGCCTCCGCAGCATGTTCACCGGCGAGCAGTCCCCGGAGGAAGAGAAGATCAGTGCAGCGCTCGAAAAAGTCGCCGGCGAGCACGGGTTGGAGAGCTTGTCGACGATCGCGCTCGCCTACGTCATGCAGAAAACGCCCAACGTTTACCCCATCATCGGTGGTCGGAAGGTCGAACATCTGCATGACAACATCAAGGCCCTCAGTCTCAAGTTGACCGACGAGCAGATCAAGTACCTGGAGAGCCAGACCAACTTCGATGTGGGCTTCCCTGGTAACTTTGTCGGGGAGTCTCCCAAAGCGACAGGAGAAAGCTCTTTCATAGTCGCCACGACAGCCAAGATCGCGTATCCGATTCCAGAGAGGCCGTTCGTCAAGGAGGGCTGAGCAGGGGCATATACTGAACGCTCTTGAGCGAGGAGGAGATGTTGTTAGCTACAGGTAGATCACAGAGGAAAGGTTACCCGGCACAAAGTCTCACTAGGTGATCGATTGTCACTGAAGTTTCAGGCCTCCTACATGTGCCTGTAAATTAGGGGGCGCTCAGCCTTGCATGGCCGCCAGTCAACCTTCGTGTCTGTAGAACATTCATAGCACTGTACTAGGAAGAACTGAGACGTACTATATTAGATCCAGATATGTCATGAGTCTCTACGCTGCTGATTTTCTCAGTACTGTTGTCAGCTAGCGGAATCAGGCAGTTTCGGCGTTTGCTTGCAAGGGTCGAGACCAGGTGACCTGGGTTAGTCTTTGATTGACATTCACTATCATGGGCATTGTTCCAGACTATTTTCAGTACTGGGTCGTGGTGAGTGCTCGACAAGAACAAAGAACCATATTCATTGTTCGAGGCCGACTTTGACTCAGAATGGGGACTTTTGTCTTCACGTTGGCCCTGTAAGTGGAGGTGGAGGGAATATACTTGCTTCAATTCTCTCATTAATTAACAGCTGATTGATCTGTCTGTCAGCATTCACTACACCTTACAACCCCTCCGGTTGAGAACACTCATTCAGTGCCAGAAAATCCCTCCTGATGACCAGATAAACAGTCGGACAGCACTAACCGCTAAGCACAGAACGCTGAACGCCGGCTGCTTTGGCTGGTCGTCCACCAACAATACACCCTCAGCCCGACAATGTGCACAACGAGGCGCTACCTTTTCTTGTGCTCCCATCCAGCAACACACCGCTTCCGCAACACACTCTGCGACTCGCCCAGTGTCCGAGGCTGCAAAGTCCACGACTTCAACGTATACCTTCGATATCCATGCAAGAAATGCGCCAATCGTGGCATGCCATCCGTACACATGCCGACCCCGGAAATTGCTTTCAATGACACCTGGCACATCCCGAGCAGATGTTTCGTGGACGTCGGATATCGGACTCTGAACCCGTTCCATGAGGACAAATCTTTGGAGCCTTGCACACCAATATCCCCCATCGAGCCGCCCATTCCTCAGCAAGTTTTGACATCACCGGTAACCCCTGTCAAAGACGACAAGAATGTGTATAAGCGACTCATTCGACGATTGACTTTGAGGAAAAGAGCCAGTCCGTGCTGCGCAAAGGAGGCTCAAGTCGGTGCTTTCCTGGCAGTACGACTAGAGGGTCGGGAGCAGCGTATGTATGGGCGCATCCAAGAGGACAGATGTGAGTCGCCTTTCTGATCGGAGCATAAATGTGCTGAATGGGGAGGCCACCACCGATTTTGGTCTACGTGGATATTCACGATATGCCCACCAAGGCCATTCCAGTCATATAGTTCCAAGCAATGTACTGAGCGCAATTCTGGATCTTTCAACCACCTCTTGTTGGTCCCTCAACCTCAATTTCCACAGCTTCATGGCTCGCGGGCTTGCCCTGTGCAATGGCACTGCTCTTCGCCCCTGCAGTGGACATGGCCTCCTTCTCATCGTCGCCGCAGCCGCAGTCGTAGAAGTCGCCGATGTTGGCGCAGTCGAAGATGGGTTTCCCCTTGCGTTCGTTAACCAGATTGTGCACGAAGCACGCCCATGCCGCAGCGCTGGACCGCGAGGATGTCTGTGGGGGGTATTTCTTGAGAATCGCCTGAAAGTGCTCGGCGCATTCGCCGCACGGGTACAGGCGGGCGAAGAGGAAGAGGTAGTTCTTGAGCGCGTCCTGCTCATCGTCCGTCGGCTTGTCAGGGAACCGGGCCATCGTGTGGTGTAGGACTTTCCAAGCTGCGCGGCCTAGTTCTGCTTTGAGAGTCTCGTTGCCGAGCTTGCCCATCACATGCTCGCCGTGGACGACTTCGGTTTCTACCGTGGGAACTTTCTGTTGCGGGAACTTGGACTTGAGCTTGTCTTGGATTTTGTCGGAGTAGGAGAATGCGCTCATGTCCCGCGGAGGTCCGGCCGTCCATACTACGTACCAGACGAACAGAGCGATGGCGGAGATGAGGATGAGGATTGGAGGCGGACCTCGAGGCATGATGGGGTGTAAGGCTCGACGGGCGCGGGAAATGTGTCTAGAACGTAGGCGCTCTGCTTGATGGTGCGGTTAGATATAGATGGGATACACCAGTATCGAGATAGAAGTCATGAGAAGGTTCATTGATCTCAGCTGCTCTATCTGCAGAGCAGACCACGTTCTGGAAATTAATATGGCCTGAGGGAGCACTGTAGCATGTGTCATAAAAACAGCGTCAAATATCTTACAGATGTGGCATAAATTGTAAAAGCGGCGATGATTGTTTTGTTCTGGACCCTCGAGTCTCTCCAACAGTCAAAAGAATGCTCCGATTTCGCTGGTCTCTGGCAAAAAAGTGTTCCCACTCACAAACGTTCAGTAAGTAATACGCTTACTACTTGAGACTCACGAACTGCGGTACTGTACCTAATCGCAGAAGCAGCTCCGTTACACTGCCCCAACGGCTTTTGTCCTTATTCTTGCCGCAAAAGGGTAACATCTCTTGGGGCTGGAAAGTACTAGGTGGACCACAAATTTTGTGAATATTAATATTTGATATTCGACTCGATCAACCCTACTAGACAAAGAAGAGAAGTGAAGAGAAGCTCCCAGAACAGAACCCTTTGACCTTGAACTCTCTCAAAATGGCACCGTTCCCTCCACCACCAGTCAGCACAATCGGTGAGTCAATCCATCCTTGGCCGTTATTCGCATCTAATAACTCCAGACTGGAGCAACGTTGGCTTCAAAGTCCGCGAAGTCAACGGTCACATCGAATCTACCTTTCGCTACTCCTCCAGCTCCAATCCGACATGGAGCAAACCACGCTTCGTCACCTCTCCGCACCTTTCCATCCACGGCATGGCTCCTGGCTTGAACTACGGCGTGCAATGCTACGAGGGAATGAAAGCCTTCCGCCAGCCCGACGGCAGCATCACCATTTTCCGGCCTGACCAGAACGCCAAGCGTATGCAGCGGTCCGCTGAGTTCATCTCGGTTCCTCCTGTTCCCGAGGACGTATTCGTCGAATGCGTCAACCTCGCCGTAGCGATGAACGCCGAGTTCGTCCCGCCCCACGAGACCGGTGCGGCCATGTACATCCGTCCATTGCTCTTCGGATCCAGCGCGCAACTCGGCCTTAGTCCGCCGGATGAGTACACGTTCGTGGTCTTCGTGATGCCCACGGGTGTCTATCACGGTGTCCATGCCGTTGACGCTTTGATTCTGGAGGACTTTGACCGTGCTGCACCTGAGGGGACTGGCAGTGCCAAAATCGGTGGCAACTACGCCCCTGTACTGCGTCACAGCGAAAAGGCACGAAACGCTGGCTATGGCATCACACTGCATCTTGACAGCAAGACGCGCAGCGAGATCGACGAGTTCTCCACGTCGGGTTTCCTCGGTGTGCGCAAGGACGGCGACAAGACCACCATTGTCGTCCCTGACAGCAAGAACGTGATCAAGTCCGTGACCGCAGAGTCGGCGTGTCAGATTGCAAAGGACGTCTACGGCTACAGTGTTGAACAGCGCCGTATTCCTTACGAGGAATTGTCGGAGTTCAAAGAGGTCATGGCGGCGGGTACGGCTGCTTCACTGGTGCCTATCAAAAGCATTACCATGGAGTCCAGGGGTGATAAATTCGAGTACCCGGTGAACGAAAAGTTGGATCCGGGTCCAGTATGCACCGAGCTGTTGACGACCTTGAAGGGGATTCAACAAGGTAAGGTCAAGGACCAGTTCGGATGGAATTACCAGGTCACACAGCCACCACCAGAATTTGTCAAACAAGCTAATGGGGGCGTGAATGGAGCTGTGGATGAGTTGCCATGAAGACATATCGAAACTAGGGAGCTGCTTGGTCGTAAAATCTGTCTATTAGGACCAGCGAGGTGGTTAGAGATACGATTGCTCGGGCAAGACAAAAAAAGTCATGGAGAGTAAAAGCATGTACAGAACTGGATATTTTTTACATTGCCCTGAATGGCTGTGCCCCCAAAAGTGCTGCATCAGTGCTCGTTGCCAATTGCTTGTACAGCTAACTCAACACCTTCTTCAGAAGTGCCATTCTCCCCTTTTGCGAGTGCCGTTCTCGACGCATCGCATGTTATCCGGATTGGGTATCGATATCATGAAATCGTAACGTCGTATTTGAAACAGTGATAATGACACCAAGCCATCTCATCTCTCTAAAAGATGTTCATTCCGGCATTGGCAACTGAAAATCTTCATCATCCAGCTTCGAATTTTCGAAAGGGAAGAAGTCTGGCTCAAATAAATCATCCACGAGATCGTCGTCGTCCCCCGGTCCGTCCGTCTCCAGCAATTCGTATGCCTTCAGACGAAACCACATATCACTCTCGACGGGCGGAGAGCCGTATAAGTCGCGGAAGTCCTTGGGATGGATCTTGCTTTGATCAATCTTGACTGGCTTTGCTACAGTTGCCCCCGATCTTTCGTTTCCACCACTTTTCGGAATGATAGAAGGTGGTTTCCTCGCCTTTGGAAAACCAATAGTATTCTTCGACACGGCAGCATGCGCTATGCGGCTCGATGATGGTGCTGGTGAGGCATACGCAGGCTTGGATTTCATAATTGGAATGATACCTCTTTTCTTGTGCTCCGAAGCTTGAGTGGGCCTCAGGGCAGCAGTGGGTAATCGTGGTTGAGATTGAGATAGTGCCGCAGCTGCAGACCTGGCTTTGATTGTGTCGACTCTTGACATCTGTGGTCTCTGCTGCTTGGAGCTTGCTGCAATCATGGCATCTACCTGTCTGTTGAGGTCTTCACTAGTCGGTAGGGGGGCCAGGTCTAGCTCTTGCAAACTCTTTTGAATTCGTTCTTCATCAAAGCGACGCCAATCCGCCTCTTCCTTCTTCAGGCGCAGAGAGATTCCATTCTCATCCTTTGGTGAGTTACAATATAGTTCCCCGAAGTCCCTCGAGAGGTCTTCTCTCGTGAGAGCTGGAGGGAAATCTTGGGGGTTGAAATCCAACGGCGGGTCTGGAAGCTCAACAGGTGGAGGTGGTGCGTAGCCATAATCCGGTTCATCCTCTTCATCTTGTTTTCTGGTCAGTACGTCGCTCTGAACCGGTTCGGCCTGAGACACTGAAATTTTGGATCGTCCCGATCGACGGGCAGTAGAAGGTTTCTGTATAGTCCGGCCAGTTTTGGTGGTCAGAGGAGCCGGAGCAGGAGTCTGAAATGCATGGGCTTTGGCATTGGTTGTCTTTGCCCCCAATGGTGCTCTGTTGCGTGGTGCTTGACGACCATTAGCAATTAACCTCCACTGCATGTGGAATGAGCCCTACCTAGTGGCGTAGCGAACGCATTCTTGTCCAATTTACTCGGCCCATCTTTGATCAGCCCTTGTTGGCCTTTGAAAGCAAGAGTCGCGTTCTCGTCGTTCTTTGCAGGACGAAACGGTGTTTTGAGATTTCCTGGGGTTTTAGGGTGCAGGGCTCGGACGCTCTGGTTTAACGGCTTTCCTGCTGCGGCGGTATGGCGTGCGTGGACGAGATTCTCTTGGTCTCGAGCAGCTAGCATGGCGGAAGTTGTCTCATCAGTTGTAAAGTGTTTCTGTCGTATGTTGTTGGATGTTTCGTGGTTGGAAAGTTGGTGGAATGGAACGCGCAGTGCGAGTTGTTGACGATGGTTGCCTGGCGCAACGGGCACGTATTTTCCGGCGGCCCTTGCGCGTGCAAGAGGGCATTTCTGGGCCTAGTAGTGAGCGCTGATAACGTGAGACCAAGGCCATAAACGCAAACGGCGAAGCCTGGAGCCTTACTTTCCAGGCTTCAATATCATTGGCCTGCAATCAACAGCCAACCAACTGCCCCCTCCAATTCCATCCCACCTGCAGGCGACTCCTGTTTGAACACACCAAAAGTGACCGCCAGTTGAATCTCCTTTCTGGAAAGCATTGTATCTTGCAGTCAGCTTCATCGACCAGTTGGCGCAATTGAGATTCTTTTTGCTCGCAAATCTGGTTCAGCTCGATTGGATTCTAAGTTATAGCAAGCATTCACCATGGATCGCATTAAGGAGGTACGTTTCTGTCACCTGCACCTGCCTTCACTGTGGTGTTCCCTCGTGTGCAGGCACCACTCACTCGAGACTGCCGTAACACTTGCTTTTCTGCCTCACCTGGTTCGATTCAAAACATCACAGGGAACTTTCTATTCCTACTCTTCCCCTAACCATCCTCCTCCCAGCCGAACCACCTACAGATCGACAACGACCTACACAGCCACCATGGCGACCGCATTCGCTAACTTCCAGCAGAAAATGAACTCTCTCCGCATTGAGGCGGATGAGAATGCTGCAAAGGCCGAAGAACTTAAGGCCAAAGTCAAACAGTTGGAACAAGAGAACCTTCAGAAAGAGCAAGAGATCACTTCCCTTACACACCGCAATGGACTCCTCGAGACCGAAGTCGAGAAACTGGAAACAGCCATCAAAGAAGCGAAGGCTGCCGCTGGGGAGGCCTCAGAGCACAGCAACCTGAATGAAAACCTCCAGCGGAAACTCCAGCTCCTTGAAGAGGAAGCCGAAGCTGCCGACAAGACCTTGAGAGAGACCAACGAGAAGTAAGACTATTGCCCTATCCGACCAAGCATTGCTGACATTGTGTGCAGATTGCGTCAAACCGATGTCAAAGCAGGTCACTTCGAGCGCAAAGTCCAGGCCTTGGAACAAGCACGGGATGAGTGGGAGGCCAAGTACGAGGAGATGGCTAAGAAGCACGCCGATCTGCAAAAGGAGTTGCAAGAATTGGAGCAGAGCATGGGCAATATCTAATTTGGACCAACGAACAGAGTTGTTGTTGTTGTTGTTGTGAAAGGATGATGACCAACGTCTGGCAAGTGGACGGAAGCACGATGCCTAGACCACGACATACCTACGATACCACGGCATTCGATAAAGGGCGAGCGTTGACAGTTTGTTGAAAGGAACAGCTTGTATCATCCACTTCTTCGTTCTCGCGCCTGCTTTCGATTTTTGGCCTTCTCCTTTGACCGTGCCGTTTTCCTTTCCACCTTACTCTCATACCGGAAATTCCTCTTCTTCTTCCTCTTGGGTTTGTCGACGCTGCCTTTCGGTTTCTCTTGCGTCCATTTGCGTTTCTTCTTTTCTGAAAGATTCTCCGGCTCGGCTTCTGCACCGCCCTCCTCTTCTTGTGGATTCTCGCTGTCTCTTGCCTGTTCTGCCTTGAACAACCCTTCTCGACTTACATCCATGGCCTCTACCGTTACGGTGGTGTATTTGTCTTCGTCGATGTACTCCGCTTCATGATCGACAGGTGCAGGCTCAGAGTCTGAGATGCCAGACCATTCATCTGCGGATCCCGTACCGTCTACTCCATGTTCGGACCCGTCCAAAGCAGCGGTCGTCCTCAACATGGCATTCACCTGTTCGACATGTCGTTCTAGGTCTGCCTTTCGCTGCTCTCGTAACTGCCGGCCAAAGTCAGTAGGTTTCGTCGCGCCATTGAGATCGGGAAATTTGCCTTCTTCCGCTCCACGATCCTTTCTGCTCTAGCCCTCTTCTCCGCAGCCTCTTGTGCGTGCTTCGCTCTTTGTAGTTTTCGCTTGTGGAATCCAGTCAGGAACTCATGGCGCGCAGCAGGGTCGAAGGTGATTTCCTCCACTACTGTAGGCTCTGTCCGCCGGCGCTTCGTTGGAGGAGGCATTGTTGCTTTCTTTTAGGCTCTAGACCACAGTTCGAGACTTTCCGGCTTATAAAGTCTCTTAACAATTTACACGTTTGTTGACCCAGTTCTTCGCCGCAGGGAAATTCCATGCGAACTCGGGAAACCTGCCAAGCTTGTTTTCTATGGTATACGGCAGATCATATGCGGCATCTGTGCAGTCAAGCAGAGACAAACTTGACAACTCCTCAAGGGTCCGATTGCATCTCTCTTGCAACAACTCAGTGTATACATTGCGGCCCCAATAGCAAGATTGCCTTTCTCAAAGATCAATCATACGCAACAGAGACTCACCTGAGTCATCATATACAGCATCGGGTTTGCGAGTTGAGGAACAAAGCAATTGGTACACATTCCATGAGTATTCGGCGTCATGCCTTCCACCAATGACTCTATGGACAGGTTCGTTACATGGACCATAACTTTTTCTTCTAGAAAACCTCCACCAACGCCTCGCTATGCACGAGAAACATCGAATACTTGGTCGACATCTATCCAGATCACGGCGGCAATCAAGCCTTCGCCTGACCAGCACGCTCGAGCTTCCTTCTCTTCGCGCGCAACTTCTCCGCCTCAAGGTCACGCTTGGCGTTGGAATGCTGCATCTTCTCATACAGTTTCCTCTTTTTATTGCTCATCATCATCTTCTGGCGCTCGACTTCTTCGTCTTTCTGAGCCTGAGCTGTTTGACGGGCTTGACGGGCTTTCGCCTTCTGCGCGTCTTGTTTGGCGCTCGTAGTTGAGGTAGGGACAGGTCGGCCTGAAGCCTCTGCTTCGAGCTCGTTCTGATGCTGGGCCTCTTCGTCAATGTCGGAGGTTTCCGAAGCCTCCCCATCGTCGCCAAAGCCTGCAAATGCGTCGACTTCTTCGGATTCATCTTCGCCTTCGTCTCCGTCCACGGAATCCGCGACATCCATGCCACCGGCATCTACGTCTTCATCTTCATCTTCGGATACATCCTCATCGTCTTCCTCATCTTCGGAACCCTCCATCTCCGCTGCTTCGTCTTCCTCGATAGCATCATCGGCTTCACCTTCCAGCTCCTGTTCCTCCAGCGTCGCTCTAGGATCATACTGTCCGCCGGTGGGCTTGACCCAGGGACTCAGGTGGGGCGGCAGTGTCTCTCCGGGAGCATAAGTATCCGCGCGAAGCAGTTTACCTTCATTGACACAGTCCCATACCCATTGGGGCTGAACGTAGATGCGACCGGGCATGATATATCCTGGCTTGACCACTTGCAAATTCTGGTCATTGGTGGATGTCTCCTGCCCGCGTACAGTGGGCAATGGCTGTGCGGGTGCAGGTCTATCCACGATTTGATGCGTGATTCTCGGGTCGGTCTCATCGTGAGTGAATGCGCCCTCGCCGAGCACGGAGTCCCAGCCGACTCGTTTGCAGCCAAATGCTCGGAGCAGAAACTCGATGGGATGTCGGGGTGCTTCTCGCGAAATGAAGAACGTGCAATTGGAGAACAGCGTTGCTGCAGCGTCACCAGTCGTATCGGGCTGCGGCAGTGTGTCGCCTTCAGGTGCCGCAGGAGTAAACGTGTCGATCGTGCCGGCATCGGCCTGATCTTCGACTTGCTCGTCCACTCTGGGCTCTTCGTCAGTGCCGGCGTCCTGCGCGACCTTGTCGATCTGCGCTTGCACATCTTCAGTGTTCGCACTCGGCGTGTAGCCGTTCGTAAGTGTTCTTTGCTCGTCCTGCTGCTCGGTTGCTCCAGTGATACCGCGCCCTTCTAATGTGAAGGCCGCCAATTCCGCGCCTCGCTCGTCGCTGGCAACGTCAAATTTGGGTGGGTAGACCAGGCCGATCGACGTGTACAGGCGGTAGTTGATGAACCCGAGAAGAGTGCAGTAAAACTCTACGAATGTGCCCATGATCCTGTAGTCCACGTCTTGCGTTACTCTTTGGACGAATTTGTACGGGACCAGCCACATGATGTCCTGGCCCTGGATTGTGGCCTGATAGTATATGCCCTTGATGGACAGGAAGGATTTGCGGAGCGAGTGTGTCGTTATAAGATAGTGCTCAAATTCGTGGCAGAGGCGTTGGCAGCGGGAGATGACTTTGGCGGGGACAGTGGTTGTGGAAGGGAGGTTGGCGAACAAGAAGAGAAGGGAGAGGGCATCGTCGAGGTCGCGCAAAGCATCGATGAAGGTAGGGTATCTCTCTCGCACAATGTGGTCGAGCTTGATCTTGGGCATGCCATGCTTTTGCAGGCGAACTGCGTCTTGGACTTCATTACGACCCAGTGATCTCGCTATCTTCTTGTCTAGGGCTTTTTGTTCTCGGAACTTGCCTAGGAGAGGCTCGTGAAGAAGATATTGAATGTCTTTGGTGTAGTAGAAGGTCGTGGAGTGAGTGGCTGATTTGTTGGCTTTCTTGATGTTGCGTGGTTCACGAGGATAGATGCCTTTGAAGATGCAGAGTCTTCGAAAGTCCGGCAGGGAGATTTGTAACTTGCGCACTGCTTGAGTTCGGGTGATATAATTCTTTGCCTGGCCGGCCTGGCCTTTCTTCTTCTGTTTGCCCATGGCGATGTGCTTGTGAAGAGACTGGCGGTATGGGCGCAGATTGCAGACTCGACTCTATTTGCGGCGAAGAAAAAAATGTTGCAGAGAATTGGAGTAAAGAGTTTGCAAGGAAGGTCTGCCGAGCGATGTACTGTGACTTTCAATGGGCCACTTGTCAGCCTCGACTCCTCTTCCAATATCAGATCGATTCAGGTATTCATGGCATAGAAATGTCGATATCGCTAGACCGCAAGACGGTCGCGATATATGCGGGCGCCGTCTTCCTTCGGCTACTGGTATTTTATGCGTTGCCAGATCTCCCGGACTTTTTAAGCACGCAGGTCGAAATATCCACGCCAATATCGAGCTTTAAACGACTTCAAGAAGGGCTATTTCTTTATCAAAACGGACTGTCACCCTACGATGGCGGAGTCTACCACCAAGCACCATTGCTGCTAGTAATATTCGAGATATTACCCTCGACTGTGGTATTTGTTGGACTCGACGTCTTGAACGCGGTCGCTCTACATACAATAGCCGACAGTCTACGCTTACCATCACCTCGCTTTTCAAGACTGGACGGATCTTTGATTGCCGCCGCATATTTGTTCAACCCATTCACGATACTCTCCTGTCTTGGCAAGTCGACAAGCATCTTTACCAGTGCTGCCATCATCCAAGCAGTCCTCAATGCCCAGTCTGGAAATGCCGTACGAGCCATGTTTGGACTGGCCATTGGCACCTACTTGTCGATGTACCCTGCTCTCCTGCTACCACCGATTCTACTCATGATTCACCAAAGCCAGGGAAAGTCAGCAACGTTGACGACCTCAACCATTTCCTTTGCAGGTGCAATTGCGGCATTACTTGGCACGACTCCTATCTTGACGAACAATTTCGGAGACTTCCTCGCATCCTGTTACGGAGCTCAAATCACGGTCCCGGACTTGACACCGAATGTTGGGTTGTGGTGGTACTTTTTCATTGAGATCTTCGACTCATTCCGAGACTTTTTCATTGGAGTTTTCTGGTTGCACCTGGTGGGTTATGTTGGAGGAATGACACTGCGACTGCAAAACCAACCGCTATTCGTCGTCACTAGTCTATTGGGGCTAATGGCAATCTTCAAGCCATACCCAAGCATTGCCGACGTCTCATTGTATCTTGGGTTCCTCCCAATGTATTCCCATGTCCTGCCCTGTGAGTTCTGTTGTACCATATGGATCGCCGTCTGCTGACTATCTTAGTGACACGATACACCTTTATCGCTGCTTCGGTCTTGTTGTATTCGACGCTTCTTGGTCCAGCATTTTATCATCTGTGGATTTATGCTGGATCAGGCAATGCTAACTTCTTCTATGCCATCACATTGGTCTGGAGCTTGGGTTTGACCATCCTCGTTGGCGACACGTTGTTTGCCGTGATGCGCGAGGAATGGGAAATAGAGAGACCCGAGATGAAGGGCAAAGCTGCTCGACAAATATAGACCCAATAAGATCAGCTTGTCAAAGGTTTCGACAAGATGATGTAGGTTGGTTCTTTGATTGTGCCGTTTCGCAGTTTACGGGCCCTGGGAGAAAACTCGTCCTCGGCATAGCCCAACTTGATGTACCATTGAACTGCTCGAATATTGGCCTTGAAGACAGTCAGCATGACCTTGGTGACTCCGACATTCCGTCCAATGACTTCAACGACATCCATCAACTTCCTGCCTAGGCCTTTGGCCCGCCAGTCCGGGGAGAAATGGATCTCGTATATGTACACCACTTCATTGCCGTCTTCATAAGTGACCATAAAGGAAACGAAGCCGACGACATGGTCTTGCTCAGTCACAAGAATGTATTTCATGTCTGGCAGCTTCATCTCCCTGCGCTTCTTTGACGGAGACCATTTGATCTCGGAGTTATTGTAGTCTTCTCCGCTCGTCGTCTCGATCAGTCTCAAGCATTCCTCCAGATAGCCCGGCGAGATGTCCGACGCAGCTACTCGTAAGCTTCCGAGACGTGGATACAGCTTCAATACCGCTGATATGCCTTCTGAAGTGTCGAACTCTGCAAAGAACTCCGGTGCCGACAAAGAATTGACCTTTTCGACCAATTTGTGTTTGGCGCTCTTTTCTGATTGCGAAATATCCTTCGACCTTCGAAGTCTCTTACGACCTGGTTCTGCCATGACCGGACAATCGATGGTCCCTAGTTTTGTCGAGCCTGTGTGCTGGGAAAGTGCAATAACATACCTTGTACTCCGCTGTATTAGGTGGCCGTAATTCATTCCTCTTCCGGCACTTCATTTTGATGTTAAAATGATCCGCGGTATGACCATTACGTCAACGCACTTCTCCGTCGTGACAAAATGATGCATTTAGATCCCCAATTTCTACATCGCAACGATTCCAGGTTTGTTCGACGAGGCACTGCAATTCGCAAGTCTTCTTTGCTGATACGAGAGCTGCTCTCCTTTCTCCATGTGACTTGCTTGGTAATATGTCATGAAATGCTTCGGGAGCTACTAGTCGCCGCAACCTCGCCGTAGACTGCTCATCCCGTATTTTCCCTTCCTACGCCCTTCTCAATCAACCCCACCTGCGCCGTACTTTTCTCCTCTCGACAAAACAATGGCATCACCAGCGTCCTCATATATTCGCACTCTCCTGTCCTCCTCTCGTCCACGCCTCCCAAATTCCCTCCTTCGAACAGCTCATCCCTCATACCGAATAGTCTCAGTCGCCAGAATGTCGTCAGTCCCTAAGCTCAAAGACCCTTCCCTGCTCATCTCCAAGGCCTACGTCAATGGCGAGTTCGTCGACTCCAGCACCTCTCAGACCTTTGACGTCCACGACCCTGGCTCAGGCAAGAAGATCGCATCATGTCCTGAGATGAACAAGGATGATGTGTCCAAAGCTATCGCCGCGGCTGCTGAAGCTTTCAAATCTTTTCGCAAGACTCTTCCTCGCGAAAGAGCTACGATGCTGAGGAAGTGGTACAATCTGATGCAGGAGAATGCTGAGGATCTGGCTACACTCATTACTTGGGAGAATGGCAAGCCCTTCAACGATGCCAAAGGAGAAGTCGCTTACGCCGCCAATTTCTTCCAATGGTTCAGTGAAGAAGCTCCTCGCGTCTACGGCGACACCATCTACGCCTCGGTGCCGGGAAACAGAGTCATGACTATCAAGCAACCAGTCGGTGTCTGCGGTCTCATCACGCCATGGAACTTCCCTGCTGCCATGATCACCCGCAAGATCGGCCCTGCACTGGCTGCTGGATGTACAGTTGTCGCCAAATCGCCAGGTGAAACCCCATTCACAGCCAACGCCCTCGCAGAGTTGTCTCGACGTGCTGGTATCCCGCCTGGTGTCGTCAACATTGTGACTGCCATGAAGAACACCGCCGAGATCGGCGAGCTCCTCACCACTGACACAAGGATCAAGAAAGTTTCCTTTACTGGTTCCACTGGTGTCGGCAAGCTCCTTATGAAGCAAGCTGCTGGGACAATCAAGAAGCTCTCCTTCGAACTAGGAGGCAATGCCCCCTTTATTGTCTTCGACGATTGTCCCGATCTCGATGCCGCCGTGGCAGGTGCTATTGCCTGCAAATTCCGAAGCTCAGGTCAGACCTGTGTCTGTGCCAACCGGATCTACGTGCAAAAGGGCATCTACGACAAGTTCGCGGAAAAATTCGCTGCTAAGGTTAAAGACTTTAAAGTCGGATATGGTTTCGATGACGGCGTTACTCATGGTCCCGTCATTCATGACAGAGCTATTGGCAAGGTCGAGCAACATGTTCAAGACGCGCAGAGCAAAGGAGCGAAGGTGCTTGTGGGTGGCCAGAAATTGCCCGATCTAGGATCCAATTTTTACGCTCCTACAGTGCTCACGGGCGTGACCAACGACATGAAGATCGCTTCGGAGGAGACCTTTGGCCCTGTTGCCGGCCTCTTCCCGTTCGAAACAGAAAAGGAAGTTGTGGCACTCGCAAACGAGGCCGAGGTCGGTCTTGCTGGCTACTTCTATTCGAGCGACGTCGGACGGATATACAGAGTCGCTGAACATTTGGAAGTTGGTATGGTCGGTGTGAACACAGGTCTGATCTCTGACCCGGCGAGTCCGTTCGGCGGTGTCAAGGAGAGCGGTTTTGGACGAGAAGGGTCCAAGTATGGTATTGACGAGTACTTGATCATCAAGAGCGTGACGGTAGGTGGGATCTCGAATGAATTGCAAGGGTAAGAGGAGGCCTAGTAACGGACTGGGTGAGGAGTCATGTCAGCAGATCGCTATGTGAGGCCGTCCCTGTTGGCTTGGGAGGAATACTAGTGTCATATCGCTCCAGTGCGAACCGGGTAGGACATCGTTGCCGCAAGCGGAAAATTGTAGTATAGGCAGAGAAAAGTCACAGTACAATCTTATGACAATCAAACCCAGGCCGCCTTGTGTAGTTCCAGTTTCGAACTAAGGCAAATTGCTAAGCATGACGCCCCATACATTGCGGCTACAAGAGGAGCAGAGATCGCAGGTATTGCGTGAGCGTTCCTCACGGACAGTTGAAAAACGTCGGGCGTCCCGAGATAGACGACCTTAGCGATCTGCCACTTTTAATGTACGATTGGCAAGAAGAGGCGAGCGAAACAGGAGCGGATGGCTGAAGTTACATAGTAATGTTAGTGTGGTGAAAAGGAGGTGGGCCATCTAGTATCTACCCTCGACCTATCTAGTAATTGTCGACTAGTGGGCAAGATCTGCACCAAGATGCGAAGGACAGCGAGATGTCCAGCTGATATGCTGATTGAATGAATTGTAGCTATGTGGATTTGACACTTCGATGTAATGCTCAGCCGTGCTTCTCTCAGCTCCTTCAGATAGACCGCGCTCAGCTTAGCTCTATGCGTGTATGCGCAGCACATTCTGAGACCTGCAAATGCTGGCTGTTTCCTGCTCGTCGCCAACGAGAGACTTCACGACTGCTGGGAGAACGTCCAGACTTGGACGGTGGTCGTGCCTGTCGGCGTTTTGAAAACTCGAACATTTTTGAGGTGTGTCTTCTCGTCTCCTGGGATTGTCTCTCAAGTGATATTGAGAAGGGCCGCTGCTCCGGATTTGGTGGTATGTACCACGCATGTTCGGCTTCGTATCTGCTAGGTCAGATCTCTGCAAGTCCACAATAGCCATACTGTTCCTTAGCCATTTTCCGTGCTTCAGCAGCAAGATCGTCCAGCTCCTCGGCCTGTTTTCTGATCTTCGACGCAACGCTTGCACATTCCTGCTCATACAGCGGGAAAGCTTTGAACAACCGTGCCTCGCCACTTCTTCCCTGGATTGCTGTAAGATCACTTTCCGTGTTGTCGAAAGCGGTATGAAGTGTTTGTCGAATCTTGCTTGTGGCTTTCTTCATTGTCCACTTGAACTGTTCGGTCAATCTTGACCGATAGTCCTTCACGAACCTGTCACTTGAGACACGATCAAGCAGCGTGGTACTCAATGCTTCGCCCACACCAGGTCCTATTTCATGTTAGTGCCAATCAGCGATAATACCAAGGTGATTACTTACCACGAAGCTGCTTCATATCTGCGTACGTTTCAAGCATGCAGTCAACAATATCGGATCCCGGGCCAGCTGTATTTGCATTGGCTATGAGTCTCTCCATTTCCTTGATATAGAGGACCTTTGTGTAAGGAATCTCCGCCCTCAAAAGATCATGTCTCGCTGAAAGTGAGCTTAAAAAATTCGCAGGGGCTTCGAGCTGCTGACACTTTTCGCTGTATGATCTCCAGGGTTCGATGATCTTCCCGTCAAGGGCACTGAGGAGTCGTTTCTCTCTAACGGTGAACTTGCTCCAGCCTTCGGCGGTGACTGCTCTGAAGCACGCCAGAAGCTCACTGTTCCAGTCATGCAGACCAGCTCCTTTGGTAGAATGATTCCCGTTGTTTGCGGCAAAGGTACGCTTCGAATTCCAGTGCCAGTCATCCCATTGCTTTGCCACCTCCAGACAGGTCAAGCAAATCTGCGCGGTAGCTTCATCCAGTGGCAGAACAACGCAGTCCTTGAATGCCTGTCGCATATCAATCTCCCATTCAAGTAACGCGTTCTTGGTCCTTCTCAAATCATCTACCTCTGGGAGAAGTGGGGTGTTCTTGACTCCAAGGTTGACCCTGCTTGATTCCATCCAGGTTTCGAACGACCCAATCAAAGCAGTCACATTTTTCCGGATGAAAAGATCTTTGTCTTTGAACAAAGATTCCGCAGAAATTTGCTCTAGGCCACGACGAAGCGCATCCATTCCGCTGAGCTCTCTGCCTTCGTGGAACTCGGTCTGTTCATAGTACACATTGTCGATGCAGAATACCTTGAGTGCGCCTGTGCCAACCCACGAATCGTACTTTTGCTTGAGTTTGCCTGTCACCTTCTCGTTGCGCGCTTTGATCATGAGCGACTCCAGCTTGAAATCGGCTTGCTTCAGTGCCTTGACGTATTCGCCCCCTCTCATGTTGTCTTGGCTTTGTTTCACTCGTTTGATTTCAGCTTGAGCACGTCGTACATCTGCCATGTTAGCCATTTTCTCGAGACTCCGTCGGTTTGATAGATCTGCACTACGAGTGCAGACGATCGTTAGGTTGAAGCCAGAATTGCCACAGGCGTCTGCACGCTCCCTCATTCCTTTAAGGAATTCCAGCACAATGGGATCGTCGACAACACGATCGATTCTGACCACAAGGCAAAACTCGTCGCATCTTGACATTGCTCTTCTTGCGGCTCTCACTCTAGCGACATTGATGTCTTTGAAACCGGGGAGATCGATCAGAGTCAATCCGCGGCTGAGGATATCAATATCGGCAGAGATGCGTAGATCCTTCACGAATGGCCAAAGACCGCGATCGATGAGCAGCGACTGTTGTTCCTGGCAATCATCCGCATCCATAGATTCGTGCTTCCAAGTGTAATCCGCGTGCATCTCTTCTGGGAAGTCGAGTGCCTGGATGTAACCCTGTAGGTAATCTAAGGCTTGTTCTCTGCTTTCCTCATTGTCCTCATACTCGAGTTTTTCGAGATCGAAATCCTCCATCCCGTCAAAGGCTGCCTCAAAAACGGCCTTTGCTGCATCACGATCATTCTGTAGAACTTCGACGCTATGTTGGAGCTCCTGCGGCGTCGCGAAATCGTACCGGCGAAAGTCCAGAAGTAGATCTGCAATGTATTTACCGAGCTCTGCGGAGTTCATGAAGCTACATTCAAGAGTGAATGGAGCTTGCTGTTCGATCTGCTGAAAGGCATACGCAGCGGCGAAAGGTGTCACAGCAGTGCCGTTCGCTTCCGTCTTCGCAAGACCCGGCTGATCCATGATAGAGTTGAGGGAGGTGGATTTTCCAGCGCCCGAATCGCCGACAAACCCGACAAGCTTCTCCGTCCGACTACGAAAGCTTGCCAGGTCGATTGCGTCCCGAAGTAGCTGTTCTGGAAGTGTTTGGGGGCACTTCTTCAAGAGATCGACGATGACTCGTGCAATATTGATCCCAATTTCCACAGCCACCTCGAAAGACGGCTCACGATATGGAGGATACTGAAGCGGATGGCGTGAGATTTGGCCTTTGGCGTCCAGCATCAGCTGGTCATCGTCCGGCTGGTCCGACGAGGTGGGTTTCATGTTTGACGTGGTTGCGGGTTTTGTGATAGGGAGGATGGACCCAGGATTGATGTAAGTCCTTTGAGACTGACTCGCTTCACAACCTGTCTGGGAGTGAGAGTACTTTGAGGATTTGCTGTTGTAAAATATGGTGATATCTTGACCAAATGAGTATGGTAAAGACAAGGCCAGTGGCGCTTTCTGTTCCAGAAGTGCCACGTCGAGCGACAGCAAGGGCCGTACTGTACGGGCGTTGCAGAAGACAAATGACAGGCCAGGATACCTCAGAAGAAAAGAAGTCAAGCAACACTTCGGGCGATGGTGAAGCAATAAAGGGAAACGAGGAAGATGGGTGTTGAAAGAATGGAGAAATAGAGAGGCAGTAGTTTAGATAGACGGAATATACAGGCATATGCACATGCACGTGTCACTGTGCAAGGCAGAGCAGTTGAAGGGAATGTGAGGCGGTACCAAAGTGAGAACTGAGTTCAGTAAGCAGCGTCAAGTCAGAGGAGTGCGAGGGCAGTGAAGTAGTGTTAGGAGCCGGTTCCCTGTCCTCTGGGTCTGCATGTGCAATGTTGCGATGATCGCATCATCAGGAGGCGGCTCCTCGCAGTGAGCATGCAATTATCCGTATGTCCGCAAGGCCGGGAACGGTGGCCAGCAGCAACATCTCTGTTTACCACCATTCCCACCTAGACGTGGCTGCCAAGCCAATACCTTTCGCAATCGATGCAAGACATCGGAAAAGAAGCATCGAGACGCGTGAGCGCGTTGCAGGAAAGGCATTGACGTCTCAGGTAGGCAGTAGAGTGGCACGAGTGGACATGAAAGGGCGACAAAAGAATGGGAGGATTGATGGTCGTCAGAACAATGAACACACAGGGCTGGGCGCCAAGCCACTGGACTCTTCTGCACCAGCCGAAGCATCTTCACCATTCCGGCACAGCCTTGCAATCTACTGTGTACACACTGCACCCGATCCAGTTCTCTCATTCCTCAGTCCAAAGACCTGTCCGTACTGTCACTATCTACAAGAATATTCGTACAATTACAAGTGGCCTGTTCCATCCCTCCTTCAAAACCTGGCAGACAATAGCGTGCCGTGCCGTGCCGCCTGGGAACCGGTTACGTAGCCTCGTTAACTCCTGATCGCCATGCCGTCAAAGTCATTCCATTCGTATCAAAGACCAAGATCCCTGGTCGGTCGCGACCGTACAACCGACATACTTCTGGAGCCCCATTTGCCCAACGCCAGTTCCTCCAGCGGCTTAGCCTTTCCGACCCATATCGAACCCCGTGTCGCCTTCTCCTGGACCTCCGGTATCCAGAAGTGGGTGATGATAGCACCGAGGAACATGGCGGCGCTGAAAATGACCAGGATCGTGCCGTACCGCTTGGTCTGGTTGTCTCCTGTCGAGGTGAACTTGTAGTACGCAGAGAATATCTGGACGAGAATCGAACCCAGTTTCCCTGCCGCGGCGCTGATACCGTGGCACGTGGCACGATATCGTGTGGGGAACAGCTCTGCCGGGATGATATAGGTCGTCGAGTTAGGTCCTGTAAACGCCTTGGTCAACAACATAGCTCTACTCAATCCGGGGAAAGAACGACTTACCAAAGTTGAAGGCCAGCTGCCCGATGACATAAAGTGTGATGGCTAGAGCACCTTCTTGATGGATCGTGATAAAGACCGTGCCCAAAGCGATGAACAATGCCGCCAAAACGAGGAAGCCGTATTTCTGGAGACTGACCCTGTTCAGACGACTTGCTGTAGTGATCATCAACAGTCCACCAGCAAAACTGCCCACATTCAAGATCACCAACGCGTGCAACGAACTGTTCAAGAACATGTCGTATACGTTGGCGTCCGGTTTGTCGTTGGTCATCCAAGGCGGGCTGGGCCCGGAGATATTCAGGGAACCCCAAGTCTTTGCTAAAAACTGCGGACTCGACAGACCGATGCCATAATATCCAAAATCAAGTAGGAGCCAGCACATTGACGTCGCAGCAAGCGTCTTCCAATTGCCTTCGATCCAGAAGTACTGTTTGATGTCGGCGATGGATAGATGCCACGACGAGTTGAGGGTGGTCAATGGTGCTGGCGCTATTGTCCATGATGGTGATGCTTCGGAGTGCTCGTCAACGGATCGGTTCGAAAGATTGGATTCCTCCAACGAGTCACACCACATGTTGGATTCCAGCTCACTGCTCATAGAAGACTCGCCAAACAGCTGAGTCGCGTCGAATTCGGCTTTGACCGGGTCATCCTCGATATCGAGGAGGAATCGTGGAGTTTCGGGAATGGCAAACCGGAAGATCAAAGCCACCACTCCAGGAACGACTCCGAGACCGATAATCCACCTCCACATTTGGTCCACACTACGAACGACATCGTCGCTGTTGGAGCTCCTGGAGATACTGACAACGATAAGCGAGATGAGGTTGCCCGCGATCTGGCCTAGCGGTTGCATAAAGAACACAGTTGCCATCATACGGGCTCGGTGTTTGGTGGGAGCGAACCTGTACAGCATCAGCACCTCGATCGACTTGGGAACGGTTCAGAACGGCGACACTTACTCCGCAGTAATCACCGCACTGAGAGGATAATCTGCTCCTACTCCAATGCCTACCATGACCCTCCACCAGATCAACCAGGAGTAGATGCTCATACTGCCATTGTAGCCTCGTGAACTCATCACGACACCGAGGGTGGACCCGATGAGCAACACCAACTCAATACCATACATCTTCTTTCGGCCATTCCTGTCGCCCATGTACCCAAAGGCTACCTGACCGAGCAGAGTTCCAGCCAGTGTAGCAATGTTGATACATGTCAGTCGAAACGACGAGACTTCATCATGCCAGTAAACGTAGGCGATCATAGGAAGGGCAACATTGCCGGCGAATAACTGCACACGGATCAGTCGTGACACCAGAGAGGTATGTGCGCAAACCGCTGGTCAATGCGTACCGAGAATCCATCCAGCAGGAATCCCACTCCGGCAACCAGGACGACGACCCATTGAAAGCCTTGCCGATCGATCGTCTCGTAAATCTGTCGGACACGGACATGACGATCCTATGAAGCAAAGATCCATTAGTCTTTAGTGCTCATTGTTAAGAGTTCGAAAATTTGTTGCGACTCACCCGCTCGTGGTCAAAATCTCGGGCTCTGTCGGTTGCGTAGAGTCGTCCGCGCCATCGTCCCATTATGAGCTTTTTTGAGCGTAATCAGAACGGGGCCAAAATGGAGGGGTTCGGGTTGGATCAAGGGTCCATGTCGAGAACACTGCGCGCAAGCATTCGATAAGCTGCGAGGTCGGATCGTTGGATGTTGGACAATCCAAAAGTACAGAATAGATTGAGAGGTCGAAGACTGCAGACAATAAAGGCGGTCTCGATTCGCACCGGTACCTGAAATTCCTTTTGCTAATGAGGGTCCTCCATGCCGGAGGTTAGGTGCCTTATGTTTAGTGTCCCGGACTCTGCAGACGATACCAAAAGTGTCTTGGGAAGTCGGTGTGACCACGTCTAGAGATCGGGCGGCGAGGGCCTTTCGAGGGATCCACTTCCACCAGGCGTTTGATAGTACTGTGGTAATCACGCCAGCATGACCGAAAAGCCCTCATCGTGCCGGATGGCAAGGCTCACAGCGTTCGAGAGAAGGCCCACGAAAAGTAGAGACAGTGAGGGGTGGTGTGAAGAAGCGAAGCAGCGTGCATGAAGCTGCCTCTTAGGTTCGTCGGGGAGTTGATGGGGATGATTAGAATGGAGATTTTCGGTCCAGTCAGCGGTGGTATATGCTCCCACGTGTGATCCCAGGTCCATGTCACAGAATTTCTTCGCAAGGAGCCCTGGTGATGACCCCAGCCATCGTTAAAGTCCTTTGGCCTAGTTAGTGAGCCTGAATGGTACACCTGCGCCAGCTCCACGCCACCCTGAACCTCCTTGAAACCCCCGAAGATCCGATTCCATTATGGCACATTTCTCATCGGTAGCGTGGGGACCACAAATTCCGAGCACCAGTGATGGAGAAGACCTGAATTCTCCAGGCTGCTGGAGGTCCATCAACAGGTTCAAAGCCTGTCAAGGCACGAGGTGTTGGAATCTCGACAGTCGGTTGGTTCCCGGCCGACCTCGTCACCACTCACGATCGATGATCCGGACCATACGGCACGACAGCAAGGCGGTACATGCCGCCTGCCAGCGCCCGGGGTGGCATTTTTGACATTTTGGGCATATCTGAAAGCACTCGATTCCTTTAAGCACTTGACAGCCGCGCGGATTCCCAACGATAAGCTCTCGAAATCCGCGGCAGCAGTAGGTGCAAGATTGACATTCCGTCCAAAACAGTTGACGAAGTCTATCCAAAATTATATCCCACCTTGTTTCACGTTCTTCATTATATGTCATAAAGACAAATTGCAAGAGAATATCTCTGTCGGGTATCCTGACGTTCGCTCATACGCTCATACAATGGCTTTGATCAAAGTCCACTAATATATACATGCCGGTTCAAGCTTGAAAACCAACTCCGTGACAAAGGAGGCCGAAGAATCGCTTTTGGTCTGCAGAAACTGTCAGTCTGTCTTCACTTTCTCTCATGATCCGCGGCCATTGAGGTACACACCATTCTCGTCGAGAAAAAGAATATGCAGCGTCTTCATCTGGGATAACAGGTCAAAATTCGGTCGTAAGGAAAGTGTAAGAGGCCGGCCAGGTTTCTTGCTCTGTTCAATGTGGTCAATGCAATCGACTGTCAATTTGTCAGTTCATGTAGTCCCATCTTGTCAAAGACCGGCACAATCCGCCGAAACAGCACTGGTCCAGCACGTTGCGCGATGTTTCAGTTGGCTTGCTCTCTGACTGGTGTTGACAACCCCAATCTTAGGGGCAGAGGAAGGAGTTGCAATATCGCCCGTGTTGTGGGACATGTATACAAGTACTTACGGGGAATCGTGATGTATCTTTTCTTCTCTTTCCGCTGTGAATTGGTAAAGAACAGGATGACTTGTCGCCCATTCCGAGCTCGTAGGATGCGTAAGTTTTGACTGATGCATTCTTCACCTCGACCTTTTGATTTGGCTTCCGCAATTCCCGCAGTAAACACCACTGTTTGACCAAGGAGTGCCTCTTGGAAGTTGATGCAATCTGTAGACGTATATGTCGGTCAGATGTTCGGCGGCAACGCGCAGCAATAGAATCAAGTCTGCTCCTACCTTCCCAAGTGTCGAATATGTAATGAGGCTGTGCCTGGAACAGCGTCGACGCAGTTTGTACAGTCTGCTCTTCGAGAAACGAGACCCGAGAAATATGGCTCGAACCCGACGTGACGGGTTGTTCAAGGTGTGGAATAGGTATCCTGGTACCTGGGACTGTTTATTGTTCATTAGCGACGATGTGCGAGATGTATGAGTACGACGACCGACAAGAATGAACGAGAACACTCGTCATGCCCGAAGGCTCGCTCAACAGGATACGTTTCAGAGCCCCGGCTACATCTTTCTCGAGTTCGATTTGCGAATATCTCAATTTGAATAATTTGCTGCCTTTGCAGAAGGAGCTACAAGATCCGCACGGCCGATGGTCAGTATGGTGTCCGGCAGGGTGGAGGATTGAATGACAAACATTCAGTCATCGTCACATACATGGTAAGCGGCCTGGCAAGTGGCACGTGAATCGTGTGGTCTGTTGGCACACTGGACAATCTGCTTTTGTCGCTCGGAGGGCGAGATGTCGAGGGGGTAGGTGGTAAAGGAAAATTGGAAAATTGTATGCTGGCCGTTTCTGAAGCTGGGCTTAATGAAGATAGGCTGCTTTGTCGTGGGGAAGGCTGTAGAGGCCAGTCAGCGGTTTCATAGAAGGGTGACTGGCTGGACATTGCCGACACAAGCTATCGGCTTCTAGTCTGGCTGCTCTGTGTCCGATCGAATGTGGTTCAACAGGGAGATGACGGGGTGAGCAATAAAGCAAAGTCTCACCTCAAGCCATGGTTCAAGTGAGGTTCACGAGGAATCCTTGGGAGGTGGATTGACGTTGATAAGATGCCCTTGTAAAGAGCCGTGTGAGTTGACGAATGCCATTTCTTCACGTGTTGAAAGAGGACGTTGGAGTGTCAGTATTTGAAGAGGCCGCCAAGTGAGAACGTGGTCGAGTGTATGGCTGAGAAAGTTCGATGAAGAAGCGACCAACTCTGTCACAATATTGGCGCCGGTGGCATCGGGATCTCACCACTACGTACCTTATTGTCTGCACCGCAAAGGCTTCTCCCGGATGCTTGTCCATCCACTCTCACTCTCGAGGCTCCTATTATAGGCTTCCCGTTCAATAAGCCGACGCCCTATACCGGCTCTAGGCTAGACGCCTGGAGTTCGTCTCTCGGTAGTTGGATCACCGAACTTTCTCGGCAGACCGTGCGCTACCAGGTACCACGTGTAAGGGTCTGCGACGTTGATGCGGCGCCTCCAAAAGTCCATCGAGCACGATCGAGAGAACCATGTAAATTACGTGCTTGCTTGCGAGCTTGCTTCCTTGGCCGCCGAGCTCTGACTGACTTACCTGGTAGGAAGTTAGGACAAAGGCCAGCCAGCCCTGACCTAGTTGGGGAGGGTCGAAAGAGAAGGCAATAGGAATGCGGCACGCTGGCTTTGAACCCGGCAATATACCAATACTCGTATTCGATAAATCAACGCTTGTCTGGCTATTTTGATGCCCCGTACGAATAGAGGTAAAATGACACAGGCTCTCCTCAGCTCCATGTCATACAAGTAGCATACACGTTGAAAACTGTGGTCATAATCTCAACAGCCTCGAGGCAATGATCTTTTGTGCTCGGTCTTCCAACACGGCCAACGATGCAGCATCGATATCACAGCCGTGCATCATGGAGCTCATTTGGCTTGCGCCTTTCGATGATAGTAACAGAAAATATCGTAGAACGTATGATTTGGCTCGGTCACAATTTCATCCTCCATTGAGCGTGAACGTCGAAGCCCTCCTTCATTCCTGGTACTCGTACCCTGCTTTCTGATTCCGATCAAACAAAACTAGGAGAATCAGGTGGGAGCGACTTCCTTTGGTCGGTCATGCTGCTCAACAGGCTGTTTTGTGTTTTTCCAAATGTAGCTAGCTAGTTCGTCGCAACCGATAACGTGGTACTTTCCAGTCTTGGAGGCTTTGAGGTACGGGTTGGATGTCTTACTACACACAATGCTGATCTCTTGTAGATTTTGGATGGTTTGTTGGTCTGCTTCCTCAAGGTCGACTGACATCTCAAGAGCGCAATCCTGGAGGAGTCGGTCAGTAGTGAATTTATATTGTGCAGCTAGATTTTTCAACTCACGCATTTCCATGTAAGACGTCGATGAGTTTTGGGCCCTTTTGGTTTGATCAACTGGTTGATGAGATCCTCGAGTCTATCACCACTGCCGGCATCCCCTTCAGGAGGGACAGAACCTGATTTTGAGCCCTTCAATGGAGGTGGTGCAAGGTTGTATCCTTTGCGCTCTGGAGGGGTTGGTGGTGGTTGGAGCTGTGCTTGGGTAGACGTGGGTGAGCCCATTGCCGTAAGGGCTGGATCGGTGGGTGGGGCAGACTGACCACCAGGAGCAGGCTGCAGCAGAGGCACCGATGGCGCTCGAGGAGTACCATTAGTGCTCGGCAAAGCGTTGCTGAGGCGGCGAGCCTCACGAGGGCTATCGAGACTGGGATAGTAGTCGCCTCTCTCTGAATCCGGCTTTCGGGATGAAGCACTCAGAGAAGGAGACTGTCCTGGGTCGCGTGAGATGCCATCAGAACTCGGAGCGTCAGTCATGGTCACGTCTCGATCTCTTGTCAGATAAGGACGTTCACCGGCAGTCGGCGGTTGATCAATCAGTACGTGATGACCGTTGCCGGCATCTTTGATGATGCCTTCAGCCAAAGCCCAGTTCGTAAGATCTTCGTCTTCTCTTTCTTCCTTGGCTTCGACAATGTCTCGAGAGAAGTGACCACCAACGTGCTCCATACGTTCATTCCAGCTGCCTTCACCTTCGAAGACTCTGCCGCAGAAACCACAAGTGCTGCGTTGGGGAGGCTTTCTCTTCTCTACCCAGCATCGATTTCGCACATCTTCAAGACTGTCCTCAAACGCTCTCCAATCCTTAGGGTCACCAGCGTTGGGCGGGAAGTTAGCTGAACCCGGGCCGGACTCAGGCTTGTGCATGCGTCGGTGGTGCTGCGTAAAGAGGTCCTTGCGGTTAAAGTCATTGTAGACTCTTTTGTGACCTGGAACATTTGGGTTCAAGTCAGGGTTGCAGGAACCCACATCACACCGGTAAAAGCCAAGCTGTAGATGTTGGATGGAAACGTGGCGCTTCCATTCGTTCTTGGAGCTCAGCGCCACATCACAACCATAGTGAGAAAATGAGCAGATGAATTTACGCTTTGCGGGCTCAGACCGCTTAGCTCCAGAGCCCGGGGACTTTCGAGCTCGAGGCTTGACGACCCGACCAGGATGGGTGTCTGAACCCGAGATGGATTGAAGTGAATCCTTGCGGGGACGAGGTTTGATGATGCGATCCGAAGGACTGCCTCGAAGAGACGCGGGGGTTATGTTGATGTTGGCGTCAGTGGCCATGGTGTGTGTGGTAAATGGTGAGTAAAGTGGGTGGTGGGTGAGATTCGGACTTGTGCGAAGACGAGGCTATATGTGGCGACAAGGCACGACAAGGCTTTTGTGCGGAGGTAGAGTTGCCAATGACTCTCACAGAGGCTGGGTCATCGTCTAAAGCTGTTTTGGTGATGCAGAAATTGATGAAATTGACGTTTAGCAAAGGCGCTCGATGAGATGAATGGAAAAGAGCTCGGTAAGTCGCGGTAAGAGCTTTTTATCGCAGAAGCGCGCGGCGAGGCTCGCCAAGGCGTGGCAGTTGGTGAAGCTGGGGTGAAAAACAGCTGAAGAGAGAAGGCTGTGAAAGATAACACATGCGACAGTTGTTTTGATCTGGGCGCGTCGTCGAGAATTGACGGTAAGGGGAGCGAGATGAATCACCACAACACAGCCGTCCCAGAGGGTGAAGGGGGAAAAGGGTGGGAGGAGATGGGCGAGAGAAGGGTAGAGGAATGAAAAGGTGAATGAGGGGATGCTTCAACGTGTGGTAAGTTGGGACAAGGCTTTTAGCCTGTAAGGCTGCGGGAACAGAATTCACCACCGAACGAGAAGAGAGATGGAGCATGGAGATGGGGTCAGGCTCTCGCATTATTTTTCAGGCTTCAAGCTGTCAAACGGGCCGGGGTCTGACTGGACAAGACTCGAGGCTAGCCGCAACTTGCAACCTTGCTCGCCTGTGCTTCAAAGCACGCAACGCCTTCGTTTCGTTATCTTTGCGCGGCTACTCTTTGAGAACGGCACGTGTCGAAAGTCAGCCTGCCGGCCTAAATACGAGTACAACCACAGCTTCATCGACTTTATTCCTGAAGCCATCAAGGTCTGCAGCTTTCCCCGTCGACGACCACTCACCTTACCGCTCCCGGCAGACTCCGCAGGGACGACTGCAACTGTAGGAGCGGATGGCATTGACAAGGTGGCAAGGCCAAAGCACAGAATAATGCTCGAATCCCAGTGGGCTACGATCTGCCGAGGCTGTATCACAGTACAGATGGTCATGGCCAGGACTGAAGGAGGGCAGCCTAAAGCGACAAGGCTTTGGAGACGCCCGTTAATTTGACCAGCGACACAGAGCTAACGAATCCTCCACCTCGCTACCCACAGCAGAATTCAGTCTTGCCTCTGCCGGGATGCTTGGGGCCTGACAAGCGGCCAATCGCAAGAAGAGACCACTTCCATATTGCCCCTCTTTTCCAGCCTCCAGCCCATCAGCACGCTCGAGCCACGCAGGACGAAAGATAACATACGAAGGAACGGGGGGAGAAGAGGCGATAAAGCGTCGCCATGTGGTTGCATCGAGTTCGCGTCGAGCCGAGACACACGACATCATGCTCCATCACCTCAAATTCTGCGGAGATTTGCCACGCTTCTTTGTATTGCCAGACACCCGGCCGGACATGAGACAGACACGAGGCTTGAAGCGAGCCTTGTTTGGTCACAGATAAGGCCAAAGCTGACACTCAAGGCTGCGAGAGGACTCTGACGAAACGTGTGCACACTGATGACCTCCAGCAGAATGCCGCAGTCGACTCGCAGCTGCCAGCAACAGTGAGCCCGACCATTCATTGGTACCGGGTTCTTATGCCTCTACGACTAATAGCGACACACCGCTCCTTGGCTTGGTCCGACGTTAGGTGGTCACCTTGATATAACTCGCACATCATACGGAGTAATGTTACATGAATGAGCGAGCTGATAAGGTGAGTGTGCATAGATATGGAGTAATGCCCTATCGGATAGAACCTGGGCCGTCGAGCGAGCCTGACTTTCCACCTCACGCATCGCTTACCAGCCACACGAGGCCGAAGAGTTATACGAGTACTCCGTACGGAGTAGTACCTTCTGATTTGATGGCAGCCTTTCCCTCTTCCTTTGCCTCGTATCAGCCAACGCACAACGGAAACATCATACTCACTGTTCGTCAGTCACATTCAATTTCCTTTTCAGTCCCTCTTTGTCCGTATTTCCATTGACACTTATTACCTCGGCACTGACTGGCATTTCTCCCAACAATTTCGAGAGCACTCGTGTTCACTTCGTTTCTCCTTCCTGTACCAGCATAGCCTTACCCCGCACTCTATCGGGCCTTTTGCTGATTGGCAACAGGAAATGCATGCAACCTTGGTCAGATTTTTCCCTCCATCGGACATTTTCCGCTCGTCTTCAATCTTGAGAGGCGACCTAGCGGAGAGTACGCAGCTACCACTACGAGCACGTGTACGAGGTACTACCGCTGTGCAGTACAACAGTAGTCCAAGCCAGCTCCCCGGAAAATCAATCCTCCTTCTCCGCCAATTTTGGAGCAGGCTGCGCTCCAGCCTTTCCAACTCAGGCTTTTCTCCTACGTAACTCATTCCTCCTTTGTCTATTTCATTGACACATAGCCTCGATCAACATCCAATCTCTTTTGCTTCCTCAAAAACTCTGCTCAGATTTTTCAGGCACACATGACCAGCCAATCTGATGTTCTTGCTCTAACGCTGGCTGAGAGAGCCTGTTCCCCGCGGAATGATACTCGACGATGGCGAGAGATGAACGATTTGCGCGCCCTGATGACCATGAAAAATCTTCTAGTGACGTTCATACAACGGTTTACCCCAGAATAGCCCTATAAAAGACCCTCTTTACAATTCCCACTCGAATCTGGGGTAGCCTTAAAGACAAGCATTGATCTACTACCAAGCAATTGACCCTGCACAGATACACCACGGTACCTGAATTTGAGACAGACGAGACACAACTGCAATCAGCATGCCCTCACGAAACCCATCTACCTCCTCGCAATCCAGCACCGGCTCTACTTCTCACCCCTCTTCCCGGCACGTCTCCTCCGTCTGCTACCCTAAGGGCAAATGGTACGACTGCCTCCGGCCCACAACCAACCCCTATCAGGGCTTCGGCAGCATGGCCAACTTCGCACATATGTCTGGCAAAGAGAACCAGACGGACGCTGGGGAGAACTGGACACGCGATATTTACGGCAAGATGAGGTAGAACCACTGCGACGAAGTTGGAGAACAGGACAAGATTTATCCTGAGAAAAACTGCAAGCAGCAAGTCTACCATATGAGACGCAACAGAATTACGACCAAGCCTGCTATTAGGCATACAACGAGATGAGGTGAACCATTTATCATGACGACAGCACGACTATTTTGTTCTCATTTTTGTATATAGATCGCGACGAACTCATATAAACTGGGTTGGGAGCACGTTCTCGAACGACGGGATGGGCTGAATTGCTTTTCACTGAACGCTAATAGCGTTAGTATGTTGGGATTGTGTTCGGATGATATAACAATATATTCATCAAGTACACAGATCACTCTATCTGACCAGGGTCTTGTTCTGTCATGTCTTTCTCGATTTTCTCTTCCGTCTGTGCAGGAGCCCCCGCATCCACCATTTCGGTATCCTTGGTATCTTCGGTGGGTTGAGGATTCTGCTGAACCGCATCTCCTTCCTCAGCCTCAGCCTTGTCCGGCTGCTCGTGAATGGGTTCTTCTTGCTGTTGTGCATCATTTCCTTCCTTCGTCCCGCCTTCCTCTTGGGTTTCTGCACTCTCTTCCCGATTGACCTTGCCACCCTCGTCCACGTTTGTCTCCTCTTTGCCTTCTGCCTTCTCGTCCTCTCCATTCGCTGTCTCCTTGACATCTATTTCCGTATCAGCTTGCTTCTCCCCATTCCCTTCAGCCTCCGCTTTATCGTCCTGCACCAAGCCTTTCATGTCCCCTCCATACTGCACCTTCTCACACATGACGAACCGATTCTTACTCGCCCTCAGCGCCCTCCAGAGATTGCCCGCCTTCCGCTCCTCGAGCTCCGCTTTTTCCTCGTCCGTCACGGCAAAGTCCAAATCCAAGTCAACACGCTCAATCTCCTTATAGTACTCCTCCAACGTCGGCACCTTGTACCGACGAGACGGCTGTTTCAAGGCCTCCAGCGGTTCGATACGCGAAAGGAAAGCCAAATCCGCGGCGCCTGGCGGATTGGGCAAGGGCGACCTCACATTGTGGGCGATCTTCGTCAGCGTATCGCGGGCTTGCAGATACGCCTGCGCCGTGACGCTTTCTCTAGAGATTGGTGGGCAATTCTCCGCCTTCCACCGGACCCAATTTTTGTCCCGCGACAAGACAGTGTCGACCATGCGGTAGTAAAATTTCCCTTCGTTGCCATTGCCCTGTTGTAGGTATGCTGCGATACTCGAGCGCGTAGATTGCGCCCATTTCGTGTCTTCGTCGGAGAGCGTGTAGGGGTATAGTACAGACTTGTTCGTAAGACCCTCAAACTTCGATTTCGGGGCTGGCGCGAGACTGAGTAGGAAGTCGAGCATGATGAGGGCTTGGACGAGGATGTGTCGCCGAAATGCGATATCGTGAATCTCCAGGTCAAAGAGGTCCCGATTCGTTAAGTATTTAGGGTTGAAAGACGATGTTGCCGTGGGGGAGTCGGTGTTGGTGAGGGTACGTTTGCGCTTGAGGCCGCGCTTGACGTCTTGGGAGGTTGTACTGGGTGCGGAGCTCTGGGAGACGGACTTGAAGACCGAGAGTGTGCTGGAAATGCCGTCTTTGAAGGTGGCCATGTTTGCTGGGTCAAAGATTCGGGAAGGAGAAGAGAAGAGGGATTGGAGGGACCAGAATTTAGGGTAGAGGGTGTCGAGGTCGGGAGGAGGTCGCACTTTTTCTTCAGGTTCTACTTTGATAGATTTCGAAGGCGCGGGTGTGCTTCTTGCAGTTCCCTTTTCTGCGTCTTGTAGTGATGACACTGGAGTCTGAGCGCCGGAGGCACTCCCTTGTGGTGTCTGGCTATCCAGTTCCATGGGTTTAATTGCGTCGTCGGACTTCTTAGGCGCAGGATCAAAAGTGGTGACATTCTCGATGTGGAACTCGCCGCGCAGGTTGACGGAGGATTTGTCGCCGAGTGGAAAGGACTGGAAGAGGAAGATAAACACCCGGCCGCAGAAGACGGTATCTTCGGCGCGTGAGAGGCGGCGCAGGAGTTCATTACAGCAACGCAGAATGACCAGGCTCTTTTGTTTGAAATGTCTCGCTGTAATGCGCTCGCGACGTGATTCGAGGTAGTCGAAGACCTTGCGGCAGCCATCGATGGTCTGGCTATCAAGAAGCTCTTCCACCAGCCAGAAAGCCAGTCCAAAATCGCATAATTCGTTGTCGGAGAGGATGGTTGCGGTGTCTAAAAGGACCCATACTTGTGAGAACGCCGGTTCGGAGATGTCAATCTTTGCGATCACGTCGATAAAGAAATCGCGGAAAACGGTTTCTAGCGCGGCATTGTGCAGTTGTAAAATCTCTGGGGAAGCATGCTGATTGCGTATAGAGCGGATCTCGTTGAGGAGCTCAGCGCAGTCTGTTTCGAGGACCGGGCTGTCCGTGTCGCTATCTTCGCGAGATGAGGTGAGCTGTTGAATATGAGTCTCGATGAAAGGTTTGTAGAGCGCCACGGCCGGCACCTCGGTGGCAGACATGGTGGTCGAGATAGAAGGGTGAGAGGAAGACGAGGTTCGAGGCTCGAGGTTCGTATGGTGTCACCGGACTTGCATTGAGAATGGATAAAGTCTGCTGCACAGCTCTGGCCAATTTCGAGTCGATATTGAAGAGCCGCTGCAGCACTTTGCGCGAATGCTGCAAGTGCGCAATCTCTCCGCTCAAGAGAGGTGTACGGAGTAGCAGGCAAGGCAGGGTGCCATGTGAAGGCAGTGTTGTGACGAGGCTGCGGAGAATTTTTGGTGATTTGCGGAGTTCGTCTATCGACAAGGCTCCAAGCGCTTTAAATTTTAGATTCTCCATTCAACCTCTCCAGCACGCGACAATGGGTCTTCAGCTACGGCCTACAATGGCACCTGCGACTGATGCGGCTGGAGGGACACATGGTGCCGACGCGAATCCATGGGAAGGGTTGGCAAGAAAACACTGGCTGGAGAAGGTGCCTACCAAAGCAAAGCCAGAGCTGATCAAGACTGCCATTTGGGATCCTCTGGAACAAGAAGATTTCACACTACGGTCGCTCGCAACACTGGAAAGCCTACAAATCCTCGAAAGATTCCTATGGCCTACCTTTTCCGCCGAGTCCTCAAACCATCACGTCCTTCTCATTGCAGTTTTCTTCAATGTTAAACAGAGAGCAAATCTGCAAGACTGGACTCTGTTCGCAGATCGACCTCAAGATTTCTCGAGCTTGTTTCGTCGAATACTGTCGCTAAACCTCGATTCCTCCCTCCGCATCTTCTCCCGCCTATCAGTCCTCAATTTTGTCATTGGCGCATTCCAATCATTGGAAAATGAGCCTGTACGCAAGGAGTGCGCACCACTTGTTTCGATCTCGACCTGGCACCATCTACATGATGAAAGTGCGAGAGAAAGGCTGCTTGAAGCCAGCGCAGGCAGGAAAAAGGCATGGAGAGCTGCCCAGCGACGGTTTGAGGCAGCAGACCAGGAGACTCAAGCTCGGTTGCGATTCGATCGAGCATGGCTATATTCCATGTCCATTGACTTTTTTGCGCGGCTGAACGTGCCGAAGCTGGAAACCTCCCAAGAGATGATATATTGTGAACGATTTGTCGAATTCCTGATCGATCTGATCAGTCAACTGCCGACCAGGCGATACACGAATCCGCTCCTGCAGGACCTCAACACCGTGGCCATCATTCGGACGTCGAAAGTGATTGAAAGAGACGATGCCGGACTCTTTCGCGATCTGGTGAATCTCTTTGACCACTTTCAAAGCTTCGCAGTCGACGATATGGGGGGCAGCGAATCTGGGCACGATGGTATCCGTAAGTCGCACTACGAAGCGTTGGCTAGACTACAACGTGTCTCTTTCCAGAAATTTGAGAAGAAACTCAAGGTTCTTGCCTTGTCAAATTATGGATCCATCGACAAACGCAGCGAGTTGGAATCTCATTTCTCTACGTTGCCAGACGCCGAATTGCAAGAGTTGGGTGAGCATCTCGGATTTCGAACATCCTATCCAGCATCAGCCGGGATCACTGCAAGCAGAGCTGTGATGCTTGAGACTCTTCTGTCATCATTCTCCAGACCCCGCGATTTTCAGGAAGTCGTGACGAAATTGTCGGTCTTGCCGACGTCGGAATCGCTATACGACGCGAAGCTGCTGAGAAACGAACACTATGACGGTTTCCGGCCACTCGGGATCCCCAAATTGAATCTCCAGTACCTGACGCTGAGCGACTTCATGTGGCGGTCTTTCCAATTGTACCAAGCTGAAGCATTTTATGGCATCAGGAAGGACATGGAAAGCATCGTCAAGCGTATGAAGCCAAAGGCAGGCAGAGATCGAAGTAGCACAACATTCGAAGGCTTCTCGAGGATGGCTCTACCGGTCAGTCCACCTGCCATCATTGAGGTTGGCGCTCCCAAGGTTGGTGAGATCACGCCCAGCTTTGTCCGTGCCGAGGTGATTCTGGATGTCAGCCGCCTCACAGACAATATTAGAAGAGAATGGGATAATCTGAAGCCTCACGATGTGGTATTTCTGCTTGCGGTCCAAGCTCCTGACAATTCCCGCCTCCTTATGAACGGCCACAGTGCCGAGTCTGAGGGAGAGCAAAGAGTGTTTACGGATCTGAGAGCAGCCGAGGTCTTCCAAGTATTGGATGATAACGCAAGACCCTTGAGGGACCAGCAGATGAACGGCCATACCTCCAGACCACGAAGAAGACGTCTCTTGCTTGACTTGGACGCTGCCGCCTATCTCGCAGACAAGGGCAAAGTTGCACGTGGTGGTAAAGACATCAATGCATCTCTCAATGTCATTGCCAGGAGACAAGCTCGCGAGAACAACTTCAAGCCTGTTTTGGAGACTATACAGAAGCTTGTGTCTTCCCAAACCTCACTCCCGTCATGGCTACAAGAGGTCTATCTGGGATATGGTGACCCGAGAAGTGCTTCATACCATTCTTTACCAAACCGGATCGAGTCTCTTGATTGTCTAGATACGTTCCTAGATTGGAATCACCTCACCGAAAGCTTTCCTGGCAAGATCGTCGAAGCCGTCTCCGAACAATCCGCACCCCTCAGTCCTCCTTTTGTTCTCAAAGCGTCAACGCAAGACGTTGAAACATTACCTACGAATCCCAAAAAGCGAAGACGAGATCAAATGGAGCGAGATTCATCTACGATCGTCGCTTCTACATACAAGCCTCGCAATACCGGCCCCTATCCGACGGATGTGCCCAAGAAGAACGCTATTCGTTTCACGTCGAAACAAGTGGAGGCTATAGTGTCCGGGACACAGCCTGGCCTCACTGTCATTGTAGGACCACCAGGTACAGGCAAGACGGATGTGGCCACCCAAACCATCAACCTTCTGTACCACAACTTTCCCACAGAACGCATTCTACTGGTCGCGCACAGCAATCAAGCACTCAATCAGCTTTTCCAGAAAATCATTGCTCTTGACATTGACCCTCGGCATCTCCTGCGATTAGGGCACGGAGAGGAAGAATTGGAGTCCGAAGCTTCTTACAGTAAATATGGTCGTGTCGAGTCATTTTTAGAAAATCGGCAGATGTACCTGTCCGAGGTCAACAGATTGGCAGCATCAATCGGCGCAGAGGGCGCACATGGCAGCTCATGCGAGACTGCTGACTATTTCAACCAAGTCTTCATAAAGCCTGCATGGGCGCGTTTCTGGGACGCTGTTGATGCCAACGGAGCAGATGTTGCCGATGTGCTGGCCGCTTTCCCTTTCTACAATTACTTCAAGGATGCTCCTGTTCCGGCAATTTTCCCACCTGATATCACCCTTGAGGGAGTGCGTGATATTGCTTCTGGTTGTCAGTATCATATTGACAAAATATTTTCGGAGCTCGAATCCATCAGACCCTTCGAAATACTGCGAAACAACCGCGATCAAGCCAATCACCTATTGGTGAAGGAAGCTCGCATTATTGCAATGACCTCAACGCATGCTGCTATGCGGAGATCGGAAATTGCAGCCTTGGGCTTTCATTACGATACCCTTATCATGGAAGAAGCAGCTCAAATCACTGAGATTGAGTCATTCATTCCTTGTGCGATGCAAGACCCTGATGCGAAGTCCGGACAACTACCTCTCAAGCGTATCATGCTCGTTGGAGATCATTTGCAAAACTCTCCCATCATTCAAAACTTGGCTTTGCGACAGTATGCCAATTTCGAGCAATCACTCTTCCTTCGCTTTGTCCGACTCGGTGTACCTACTATTCATTTGGACCAACAAGGTCGGTGCCGACCATCAATCGCTGAATTGTTCAAGTGGCGGTACAACAATCTCGGCAATCTGTCCCATCTCCTCACGGAGCCTGATTTTGCCCGTGCCAACGCAGGCTTCAGGTACGACTACCAGTTCATTGACGTCCCGGATTACCAAGGGCAGGGAGAACGCGAGCCGACGCCTCATTTTATTCAGAACCTTGGCGAAGCCGAATACGCCGTTGCATTGTACCAGTACATGAGATTGCTGGGCTACCCTGCTCGAAACATCTCGATTCTGGCGACATACGCTGGTCAGCGCGCTTTGATCCGTGATGTACTCGATCACAGATGCAAGAGCAATAAGTTCTTCGGTTCCCCTCGCATCGTGACCACGGTGGACAAATACCAGGGCGAACAGAACGATTATGTGATTGTGTCGATGACTCGGACACGGTCTGTTGGGTATTTGCGAGACATTCGTCGGTTGACTGTTGCTCTTTCACGTGCGAGGTTGGGACTTTACATTCTCGGACGCCGCGACCTTTTTGAGTCATGCTTTGAAATGAAACCTGCAATGGATTTATTGTTGCAGAGGCCGGATAAATTGGTCTTGACCACTGGCGAGATGTTTCCTACTGAGCGACTGCTGGAGGATGATGTGCCTGGCACGGAGATGGACGGCGTGGAGCATCTTGGACAATATGTCTATGAGATGACCCAGGCCAAAGTGAAGGCCATGGGTGGCCAGATCATCGTGGAAAATGCTGCGCGTGATGAGGATACTTACGCCGATGGGGATGCGGAGGAAGATGTGAATGAAGAGGACCCTCTTCACGAGGCAGTGTAGATCAGGTAGATTAGTGATACCCATGCTTGAATTGACACGTCCGACGCCTTTTTTACGTAGTCATTTCGCGTCTGCATTCTAGTCAATACACGATGGTTGATTGAGACTTGTTGTCGTAGAAGATGGCATGGAACGCGTCTCTCCCATATTCCGCTTTATAACTCTCTCCCTTACTGTCTACGTGCCTTGTCAGACGCGAACAAGGCCTACGTGAAGGCTTCTATCCCAGCGCAGACATCTTCGTTTCGCAATAACTACCAGGTAACATATCGAGCCGGGTCAACGCAAGGCTCAAGAGGTCCTCCTCACGTGTATTCGAAGTTTGTGCGTCTATGCATTGTGTCTCAACTGGATCCGATACCTACAAATGTAGTTGTAAAATTGCGCAAAATACAATAAGAAAGAATAAGGGAATTGGGAGATAGATATTTAGATATTTATAGTGTGATATCTATCGTTGCTGGCTGATCAAAAACAAAGTCGCCTTCCCAGAAAGGCAAGATGTCTGCCCTTTGTGGCAGGTATGACGTCACTATCACGCTTTGCTCTACCTCCACTGACCAGTCACTGACAATTCACTGACCGTGGTCCCCTCGCCGTCCGATGTGAACTTTCCCCTTCCATATTTACTTTTCAGCTACTCCCTTTTCCTTCTTTTTGGTTCACGAAACATCAAGCTCGAAAATGACCAGGCGTAACTTACAAGATGTGCTCGTTTGCTTCGCCGATGCATGCTGCCTGCCTGCCTGCCGGAAACGTCGTATTCTGTCGCAGTTTGACTCAGCAATGAATCGTGCACGCACATGAAAGCATCACATTCCAGGATGTGTTTACAGGACGATGTCAAATTTCAGAAGAAATGATCCTAAACGCAACAACGGGTAATATGGCAGGTTGACCCAAACAATCCCAATTTCATGCAGCGAGCACCAATGAGCAAGCGAAGTGAGAACGAAATAAGCAAACTGAAGCAAAGAACAGCTACAAGGGCAAAGCACCTTGCTGGATTTAAGTATCTAATAATCTCGTTCTAGTCAGATCTCTTCCATCATTCTTCATCATCGTCTTGCTCCCCGTTTCATCCCCCTGTCAGTCAAGCACTGCCTTCATTTCCCACGATGGGTGGTTCGGTCTTCAAGCAGAGTGGTCTCGACACCCCACGTATGCCAGAACATGTTTACACCTACACTTGTAAGCGCGCCGAAGACTTGCTCCGCAAACATTTCCTGTGTTTTGGACATGCAACCGAAGCGCCAGCCAAGGAGAACTATGGAGATGTGGACATTTTCGTGGCTCTGCCAGTCGATGAGGGTTTGTGGTCTGGAGATGAGGCTCGTAATGGAGCACTCCTGAGCTTTCTTCTTGGTGGCAAGGAGTGGAAGCACACCCAGGGTAGCACGACCTATCATGTCGCCGTCAAGTGGCCTGGAGAAGACGATTTCCAGAAGGAAAACAAGGCCAAAGCGGCAAAGCCAAAGGACAAGAAAACCGAGCTGACCGCCATCAATACCAACGTCATTGACAAAAACAAATACATTCAAGTCGACATTCAGCTCTGCCCCACTATTGCAAGCTTTGATTGGCATATCTTCTTCCAAGCCCATGGCGATCTTTGGAGCATACTCGGAGGAATCATTCGTCCCTATGGCCTCACCTGCAACAGCACTGGCTTGCATCTCAGAATCGAGGAAGTGGAAAAGCACAACAAAGCTCAATCTCGTGTCTTGATGACAGACCACCCAGACAAGGTGCTCAAATATCTCGGTCTCGACGCTGATGCCTACGGCAAGCCTTTCAAGAGCCGCGACGCCCTCATGGCTTATGTTGCATCATGCCGCTTCCACGACCCTATGAGGGAAATCAGCATGAGAGGCAAAAACGAAGAGCGCGTCGAGAAGAGGAAGATGTATGCAGCCTGGTCCAAGGAGTACCTCCCTGCTCACAAGGGAGATACTCCGGGTTCAAGTGCTGGTATGTCGAGACAGGAAGTCATTAAGGATGCCAGAAAATTCTTTGGCGACGAGTTTGGGAAGCGGTTTGAGGAGCAAAAGAAAAAGGCAGTGCGGGAGATCAAAGAGGAAGATTTGTGGACATTCATTCGCAGCTTGCCAGGCGTGGGAGCGGACAAGGCGGACAAGACGTACACGACGAAGGGCATGAAGAGAGAGATCAAGGGAAAGATTGAGGAAGTGCCTGAGAGACATCGCACAGGGATCGAAGGGGTGAGACAGGCCTTCAAGGACGGACGGTTCGACGACGTGAAGCGATGGGCAGAGGAATGTTGGAGGAGTGTCATGGAGCGACAGAAGAGAGTTGACGAGATGAAATCGAGGGCCAATCTGCTCGAGAAGAAGAAGAAAGATGCGGCAGAGAAGAATGGGGCTCAGGCTTGATGGCAGGGCGCCGATGATCTGTGACGCCCTTGGTATCTCTGGTTCCTGAATAGGTACACTGGATGATGACCCGGGCGACAGACAGAGATTATGGTGAGCATTCGAAGGTGGACTGAGCAGAGCATTCTGATCACGACCTCCTTGATAGGTACGGTCGCTGAATCAATCCATTCATGAAGATGTTGTCATCAACTCTCGTGAAATTTGTGAGCCCCTATGCCAACCCGTGATCACAGTTCATTTGTGCCGTAACGCCGCCCACCCAACGACCCATAACGTGCCAATCCCAAATGTGACAACCATCAACACACCCTCAGTCTCGAGCTGGCGTGTGGTATTCTCCGTTTAGGCCTTGGTGGTGAAGTCCACCTCATCAGGATACAATCCACCATCAGCAGCTTTCTCACAGGTACAACTTCCCGCACTACGCTGGCCACAGGCGCATGTGTTTCCGCTTGGGGTTGTGTTCTCGGTGGATGCGCGGTCGCAGGTGCATTGGCCGGCTGGGCGGGCTCCTGAAGGAGAGGAATAATTGTCAGCGTCCTGATCTCATGGAAGACGGTGCCAGAGAGCAGAGTGGGTTGAGGGCGTATGGAGAATACGAGTAGAAAGTGAGAGAGTCCTCAAAGGGGAATGTACTTACTGCACGAACATCTAGCCCCCTGCAATGTGTTCTCGGTGGCTTTCTTCTCGCAAGTGCAGTGCATGGCGGACTGTTTGCCGCAGGAGCATGTGGCTTTCTGGGCGCAGACGCAACCGTCAGAGCGGCCGCAGCAGGTTGTTGGTTTGACCATTGTGGCGAGTGTGATTTGGGAATGTAAGGAGAGAGTTGTAAAGGTTATTATGCTTGAGAGGAATTGTGATTGATTGAGCGATTGAGTAACCGACTGACTGAACAGGATGAGGAACATGAGGAACATGAGGCTGTAGGAAGTTGGGGTTAAATATACAAAATCTCCAATGACGCTGACTCTTGTTTCCTGACCATTACATTGATGCTGATTGGATAGCCTTGTTGAGCCCGTTGGATAAGCCAATCATCTGGCAGGCATTACTGTCGCTGACTTTTGTATCTCGGCCAGATCAGAGTGGCATGATAAAAAATATGGTAGTCTGAGGGCCATTACTGTGATACTTACTGGAGCCTTCGTCCTTGCAGGCGAATCAAATAAGTTATATGACGGTGAGCATGTCGAAATGGCGCACGAGGCTAGCCAAAGCAGTTTTCGCCCAATTATCGAGGAGATTCAGAAAATCCTTTTTTTCTTGTCCCAGCCATTGCACATCCCCGGGGGACGTTCCACAGGAAGCTATTCCATACCCTCGTCAGTGCACTGTCTATACCGCTTAGCGAAGTCAGAACCACAGGGCAGCAGGACGAGGACGCTGAAAAGCACGACGCAAATAAACAACTGATGATTTGGTGAGATGTTCCGTGATTGACGCTCTTCGTTCGACCTTCCTCCTCGAGACAGGTATCATGTCTCTCTTTCTCCACCTTCTGCATCTTCCCCAGCTTCATCTCCCGCATCTCCTCTCAACATGTCGGCGATCTTGCTGTGACGGGTAGATTCCCGGTGTCCCTGGCCCCGGCAGACTTGATGTGTCTTGCTACATTGATACGCTTGTCATGAATCGTTCCGGGGTTTGACGGGGATGCAGCTTATACAAATACCCCGAAGGCCTCTCCTAGGTAAGACAATGTGTACGCATGTTTTCATACTGTTCTTTGAGTGGACGTCGGTCGCCGGTACAGAATGCTGCCCTTGACTTTGGCCTCTCTGCTGCTTGCTCTCGCACCTGTGCTCAAGGCGCAAGATCCCGTCAGACCGTATCCTCTGCCGGATTCATTCTTGCCGACTACTTCCATCCTCAATCACTCATCGTACGTTGAGGACTTTGATGAGCCACAATGGTACCTTGATAACATCCCCTTTGTCGACTTCCCAGACCCTGGAATTCAGCAGATCTACTACTATCGAACGTCAGTGCTAAAGCGCCATCTGGCGTACGCCCACGAAGGTCATGGCTGGGTCATAACCGAGTTTATCCAGCCAGTTCCATGGGCCAGCAAATTCCAGTCAATTCCCGATTCTGCCCCTCATCAGATACTAGAAGCCAGGTGGCTTCGTGAGCCGAGCTATGTCAACGATGTGACTCAATTGTACACTAGGGGAGGCCTGGAGAGCATTGCTGGAGTGACTTACACTCATTACCTGCAAGACTCTTTCATGGAAGCCGCGCAAGCCACTGGAAACTTGGCTTTCCTTCAAGCTCAACTCGATGGCATGATTAAAATGTACCATCTATGGAACACCACGAAAGACCAAACCACTGGCTTGTACCATCGAACCCCGCTGCTTGATGCTCAAGAATTCAGTCTACCTGGATATGTCATTGGCGGGCCTGAGGGAGGCTCGGTCGATGTCTGGAATAGCTTTCAAAACAACTACTCCATTATATGGCTCGGCCCAGAAACCTACAGGCCCTCATTCAACACATACATGGTCTCTAATGCCAGGGCGATATCCACAGTCGCTGAGCTCTCTGGAAATGCAGGTCTTGCATCAACCTGGAACGCCACCGCCAACCGGCTATTGCAAGCGATGCAGAACACTCTTTGGCATCATGACATACAATTCTGGATAGATGTTGTCCAGGGGACAAACCTCCCCATCGTTGGTAGGCAGCTGATTGGACTATATCCGTACCGATTCGATATTGGCACCGAAGATATGTACATTCCCGGCATTGAAAACTCTCTCGATGAGCACGGATTCATCTCAGAGTTTGGTCCGACAACTCTCGAGCAGTCCAGCCTTTATTTCACCGCCGAGAAGAACATCACGTACTGCTGTATGTGGAATGGACAATCTTGGCCTTTCTCAACTTGCGTCTATCTTGGGACGCTTGCGAGGCTGGCGAGAGAAAACCGCAGCACCGTGGCAACACCTGCGTTCTTTCAGGATGCTTTCCAGATCTACACCCGCACACACTACGACCACGGAGAGCCCGCCATCTTCGAGTCCCACTATCCCGCCCGAGGCGCCTGGAGTGGCTACACCAGAAATCATAGCGAGCATTACCTCCATTCAACATACATGGACAATGTCTTCACCAATCTCCTCGGCATCATCCCGTCGTTCTCAGACATGTTTGAAATGGCGCCCCTTGTCCCCTCAAACTGGACGTACTGTGCTGTAGAGAATCTGCCCTATCATGGCAACTTGCTTTCGATTCTCTGGGACGCCGACGGCACCGCTTACTCCAATTACAACCACTCCTCCGGTCTTTCCATCTACGCCAACGGTGCCCTGCTGTACAATCAGCCCACACTAGCCCGATTCTCAGTGTCCCTGCCCAACTCGTCCAACTCCTCCATCGCACAGTTTTCCTCCGCAACCCGGTATGTCAACATCCTCTCCAATCCTAACAGTCTCGTCGCGCCCGCCTCGCTTCCATACGCCAACGCCACCGACACATTCTTCGTGCTGGGCAACAACCTCGGTCCGGCCGATTCCGCATACAAAGCCAACGACGGACTGGTGTTCTACGACAATCCACCAGACAACTTCTACTCCAACAATCAGACCTACAATCCAGCAAGCTGGCTGAATTTCACACTTCCTCGTGCGCGCGACTTCTCATCCGTCACGATCGCCGTGTACGACGACAGCCAACGGGGCGGCGCCCTCGCATGTCCCGCAGGGCTCTACGTATACGTTTCAAATACCACAGCCGGCAATGGTCTGAACACGAGCACGAATGCCTCGTCGCAGGATAGACTCGTCGCACAGCGCACGCCCTGGTTGACTTCTCAGCCCAATTCGCGCAACACCATCTCGTTCAATACAAGTGTCACCGCAGACACGGTATCGCTGTACCTGGTCAACGCGCTCCACTACGCCGTCGGCATCGTCGAGGTCGAGATCTGGGCGCCTGCCAATCCTGGACCGAGATACGAAGCAGAAGATGGTCTCATCGGCTTCAGCAGTCAAGGTGGAAGTGTAGGCACCAACGGAACTGTGATCAATGGCGGCGTCCGACTGGCCGGGCAAGGAGACGACAGGGGCATCCTCGAGATTGCTGATGTCCGGACGCAGAGCCTGGCTGGAAATGCCGGTCGAGCAAATCTAACGATCTTGGGCTATGGTGGAAATGCCACACTCGGTTTGAATTATTTGCACAATGTCACCTTTGCGATGCCGGCAGCGAGTGGCAGGAATGTTAGCGTGGAAATGGATCTTCTGGCTGGTGGGAATGTGGTTACTATGTATCAGGACACCGATCAACCAGTCTGGATTGATGCTATTGTCGTTTCGTGAAGGAGCGGCACGGCAGTCCCGCAATAACGCTTGAATCTTCTGGACTGTATCTTCGATTCAACCACCGTAATAGCCGATGTCATTGCGGTGCTAATACACAGCCGAATTTCTGATGCGCTGTCGACTGTTTGTATGTATGGGAGTATCGAAGCCCTGATCTTAAGTTCTTTATCTGACCCTGTGCCGCCCTTGGACGATTGAATCACTTTCGCTTCGTCTGCCGCCGCTTCTCCACCAAGTCCGCATCACTTTCCCTACTCATCTCGCACTCTTCGCGCTCTTGTGCAGTTTTGTGGTCATGATAAGCACACCAATTCGTGTACGGAGTTTCTGTAGGAAGCTTGGTTAAACGCTTGAGCACGGTGTGCAATACCTGCCCATCAAAATCTGAGGAAAGGGTCCTGAAGAATGGCTCGCAGGAGTAGTTAGGGTCCGTTAGCTTCATAAAAGCGTAGCGTCGGGCCATGTACCGGCACAATGAAGAGTCAGCTCCCAATTTCTCAATTGTATGTTGAACCACCTCATGGCAGGCGAACCTCTCCACTCGAGCGTCGAAACGTTGCCATTCCAGCATAATTTGGACTTTTGAAAGTGTGTGCTCCGTAGCGGGTGGCGAAGATGTAGAGATCAAGAAGGCGACCATAGACACGATCCCAGAAAGTGTCAAGAACATTGTACCATTGATCTTCTAAATACCTTGCCACAACCGGGAAGCTTGTGGGAACAGTCTGCCTCGAACGTCCGTGGTTCGCAATGTAGTCTGGTGGGATACTCGAGGCTACCGGTAAAGCCAGCGAGACTAAGGCACTGTTTAGCGGAAAGAACTAGTTTGTAGATCATGGCTTACCACTGTGATCACCCTGGTGAAGTAGGATCTGACTGTTTGTCTTTCTGAGCATTGTGGGAATGAGGTCCGCGAGTATCCGTTACGTCCGAATCCAGCTCCTTGATCATGGACGTGAAATTCATCGACGGCGCTACCTGATTTGACAGCAACGAGGACCAGTGGCTGATCGACCACCCTGTCGTGGTCCGGTCAGATAGATTTCACAGAAGTAGAAATGCAATGCTCACGATGTATGAATCGTCTTGCATTTCTTGTTTGGTCTGTTGGAGTCATCGAAGAATGATTCTGAACCTTGCCTGGTTGACATCTTTGCTGTTCCCAAGGCTAATTTAAGATTGGGCGAGTCGAATGCGTAGGAAAGGGAGAGAAAGACTGCGTTGGATCGTCTGAGCTTGCGTGCTGTTGACTGCCACGTTGACTTCTGATGATCGCAGAAGAAGAAAGGACGTAGGAAGAAGTTGCATTGAACGTTTAGTTATTGTGAACGGAACAGAACGAGAAGCACACGCGCCGTGATGACTTGTCACTCAAGAGGCTCATTCCGAGCTTGAGTGAGAAGGACATGAACTCAATATCGACCTGTGGTCTTCGCCTAGAGTCAAGTGAAGAACAAGTGATGGGACGAAATACTAGGATTGAGGTCGGGTTCGAGGGAATCTCAAGAGGCTTCCTTTCACGGAGTCACCTTGGATGCGCTCACTGCGACTTGGGTACTTCTTCGACTCGAAGTCAAACCTGAAGCAAGACGGCATTGTTTAGGACGTTGTTCAGCGCCAGTTCAGACTACCTACCTTACCTACCTTCTAGGTACCTAAGGTAAGTAGGATGGATTGTTGCCGCCCCATGAACAAATGGTGTGTGACCGTTTCCCAGGGCATCATAGAGGCAACCTCGGGGTTTGGCTTAGCTACAGTACATCATCAGTAATCATCCCCACTGGAGCACCGCAGCTTAAGGTCCTCTGACATCATGAATTCAGTACCTACACTGGGTGCCTATGGAGTTGAAATTTTTTGATGCTCAGCGTTTACAGATTGTATAGTATCTCCATTGGTGAGCTTTTACGACCAGTATCAATCAACATGGCACCCTCAGGCCTCGCCATTCTAATGGGCGCCGGCCCAACCACAGCCGCCGGTATTGCACGCATCCTGGCCCATCCATCTCATGGCAACATGGCAGTTGCCCTGCTCTCTCGCACCGGTGACGCGAGTCTGGCTGAGCGCCTCTCACGCGAGTCACAAGGGGGCACCCTCCGCGCTTTCAAGACAGACACATCAGAAGCCAGCTTAACGAGCGTCTTCGATGAGATCAAATCCTGGTCCCAGTCACAGAATCTCAAACTAAATATGGCGATCTGGAACATCAAACATTCGCACAAAACGCCTTTTGAAGACGAATCAGCCACGAAATTCGGCGATAGCCTGCAAACCTATGTCACTGGGGCAATGGTGTTCTCTCAACTCTCTCTGAAGTGGATGCTTAGCCAGGACCCTTCTGACACCGAGACCGATCCATCCGGTGTTGAGACCATGACGAAGAAGGGCACGATAATCTTCACCGGCACGCTGGGCGCATTACGGACAAACGCAGGCTATGCGGCGTACGGTGCCGGACGGGCCGGTGTTCGAATGCTCGCGCAAAGTCTGGCGAGAGAGTACAGTGCTCGAGGAGTACATGTCGTTCATGCAATTGCTAACGGCGGAATCGTGGATGCGAACACCTCTGCAGCTCACGAGGGAGACAGCGAAGCGAAGGAGCTAAAGGAGAGGATCACTAAGGTCAATCTGGGTGAGAAGATACGTGCGGAGAGTGTGGGCAAGCTGTACCTGCAGTGTATGAACCAGCCGTGTGATCTCTGGGTGCATGAGCTGGATATGAGACCGGCCAGGGAGAAGTTTTGAGCAGTTATCCATAGTCTGGTAAAACCTGCCCAAGAGCTCCGCACAATGATGCATACATTTTGCCTAGAGACAAACAAATCAATCAATCTAAGGACGTCCAGAACGACGGTGGCACGTGGGAAGGTTGGCTGCTCAGGCTGGTCGACATAACAAGAGACGTCAAGCGACCTCTTGGACGCAATCTCCCCAACCGCGTTCGACCCACAATTGCATCAACTTCCTGCAAACAGACACAAACCGACTTCTTAACTTCTCAGTGTTGCCCCTATCGTCGCATATCGATGGGTCGTGTATAGCGTCGCTGAACACACCAGGCTGGGATCCTTTCTGCCAAGTTATGTCTTCAAGTCTATACTTAATGTCTTTCTTCGCCGGTGCGTTGCCCTATGAATTTCGCTCTCGGTGAGTCCGCCGAATACGAGTAATCATGTACAAATACACGATTCTTCTCCTTGCCCTGCTGTTCTGGTGCGCCGCCCGCGTGCAAGGTACGCCAGTCCGTCGCCAACTGACAGGCTATGCTCCTGTTGCCGCCGCATGTCCTGCTACCCCTCTAGTAAGACCAGCCAATGGCGTCGGGAGTGCTGAAGCTGCCTTCATTGCCAGCCGATACACCGTCGCGTCTCAGAGCCTTGCGGCGTGGCTTGCAACAGTCGTCAACAATGCGACGTGTAATTCGACCTCTTCGCCCAGTAAAAGAGACTGGACTGATTGGGGTGACTGGGACAAGGGAGAACAGTCTTCGAGTTCCAGCATCCCAGATCCAGTATCAGGCTCTACGACAGCCTTAACGCCGTCTTCTACGACCTCGAAGAGCACGGCAAGCACGGCCAAGAATCCTGGATATACATCGTCGACATCCTCATCACCCTCGACGAGTGCGCCGACAAAGTTCAGCACCAGCACGACGTCGACGAACTTTGTCTCGGCTTCAACAACCTCCTCAGCAAGCCGGTCCAGTGGTTCAACTGTTACAACAAGCTCTTCAACATTTACGACTTCTACCAGCCCCTCAACATCAACCGGCGCCACAACATCCACTGCAGCGCCGACCTCGACCAGCGCTTCATCCGCGACTACCACTTTGACTACTTCCTCGACCGGCTCTTCGACTACCAGCTCGACCACAAGCTCGACCTCGACTACCTCTTCGGCCTCGACTACCACAGCGCTATCGACTACGACTTCGACCAGCACCTCGACCTCCATTACCTCCTCGACCACCTCCTCGGCTACCACTTCAACGACCACCTCCACCTCATGTACTCCAGAGAGCTTCCAGCCAACGGCTTACCCCTTAGTCGGCTTGACCACCAGCGGCGGCGGCTATCGATCTTTGTTAACGGGAGCCGGCGTGATCCAAGGCTTCGATGCCAGGGACAGTCAGACTGGCGTGTCGGGGTTGTATCAAGGGCTCACCTACGAAGCTGGGTTGTCTGGAGGGGGCTGGCTTTTGACGAGTATTGCTGGTAACGACTGGCCCACGATCAGCGAGCTACGAGACAACCTATGGGAAGAGGCGTTCCAAACCAGTCTGTTGATACCTGGAAATCTCCTCGTTGCTGGTCCAGCCTACGCCGCCATCACCGCAGACCTCGCAGCCAAACAAGCTGCCGGCTTTCCGCCAACACTGGTCGATCCTTATGGCCGTCTTCTTTCGTATCAGCTTCTCGAGGGCGCTGATGGAGGTGTAACGATCACCACTTCTGATTTCGCCGACATGTCGAATTTCACGAGCTACAATGTCCCATACCCGATCATCACGGCCCTGGGCGTACAGGCAAACGAAGGTGAGTGTACGCCAGGTCCGGCGGCCACGCAATACGAGATCCATCCGGTAAGTCACGACCCGAGTATTTCCTAGTGTCGTCTGCCCTGGCATCTCCGTGTTAGTATGAATTTGGGTCCTGGGACGACGGTGTCGCGGCCTTCGCTCAGACCGAATATATAGGTTCCTCTCTTTCTGGTGGCAGCCCGGCCATACCAGGCGTTTGTATTAGGAACTACGACAACGCAGGATACGTCGCGGGAACGACGTCGAACCTCTTCAACGAAGCGTGCGCGCCCGTGCCGCCCACTAACACCAGCGACAGCAGCTTAGCCCAAGTTCTGTCCGCAATCCTTGACACCGTCCACGAAGTGACGTTCCGCGACAATTTCGCCATCTACCCGAATCCTTTCTACAATTACGCCCAATCCAGCATAGTCGCAAGCCAAGAAGATCTATACCTCGTCGATGGCGGCGAAGCTCTCCAGAACAACCCCATCTGGCCATTCTTACATCGACCGCTCGTCGATGTCCTGATCGTCAACGACAACAGCGCCGACACGTCGGCCAATTACCCCAACGGCTCGGAAATCTACACCACATACCAACGCGCCACGGACGAAGGCCTCACCCGTATGCCCGTCATTCCGGACGTGACCACCTTCCTGGCCAACGGCCTCGACACCCGGCCAACATTCTTCGGATGCAACGATCCCAACGTCATCACCATCGTCTACCTGCCCAACCAGGAATGCACTTACCCTTCCGGTCAATCAACGTTCAAGCTGCAGTACACCGCCGACGAGACGGACGCCATGATTGCCAACGGGCAGCAGATCGCGAGCAAAGGTGGCGACCCGGAATGGCCGCTGTGCCTGGCCTGCGGAATCATGAAAAAGGCCGGCGGCACTTTACCTGGTGGTTGCGCGGCGTGTTATGACGAGTATTGCTATAATTGAGTCTTGTTCTCTTTGGGTTTTTCCATTTTTATTGAAGCGTTGGAAGCGCACAAGGGCGCCAGGACGTTGGGTTCAAATGAAGTATTGGTATTGGTATTAGTAGTCCGTACACAGACGTACACGTAACAGCAGGGTGTATCGCTGACATGGAAACGCCCATGAACTTGCTTACTATAATTTTGGACACGATGTTAGCTAGCCCTCTTGTGTCCTCGTCAACCTCCTCCTATGGACCACGTGGGCGCTGACACTGATAAAACGACGTCTCCTGCAGAGCAAGGCAGGGCGAAAAGGCAGTCTGAAACATCCAGCCGCATACAGCCTTGTCCTCGTAACATGGTGGTGGCATTGTGGGAAGGTTTCAAGGTGGTGCCGTAATTTCTAATTTATCTTATAGCCAAACATGTCACAGAAGAAGGTTGCTTGCTTAGAGGTGGAACAACAAAGCTATTGAATTGCCGTTTAGGAGGTATCGCTCTTACATAATGCATGGGTATCAATGAGATGCAGACCTGTCTATTCGTTCCGTTCCCTCATGTGCTCATAATGAACCCTTCATGCAACTCCTCGCTTAATGCCGATGCCACATACGTCCTTGGAAGCACAGCAAGCGGGATGTGACCGGAGTCACTGCTTCATCCTTGTGAGATTCGAACGAGCTTCTCGAGGATCGACAAAACACCTGAGCAACGTTAGCATACTGCCATAGATGCGGTCAACGATACAACTTACCAGTCACTCCTTGTGTCAGGGTGGCCGAAGCCTCGGTGTTTCTTGCTCCCACAGTGACAGTCACCACGTTCTTGATTATCCCAGCCTTTTCCAGCTTGTGTGCCCAGTTGAACACATACTCATCCTCTCTTGAATCGCCGACCACCATCAGGAAGTCGGGCATTGGCTCACCCCGGGACCGGCTCAGCTTCTCCAAAGTGTCGCTAATCATCTGAGCAGCGAGTCCCTTGTTGATACCGACTTCAGAAATATACAAGCCATCTTCGATCGGTACGGCACAGACATTCTGTCCCTGACAGGCGTCATTGATATGATTTGCGCATTCACCAGCTTGCTTGAAGGCCCCAGCCATGTCTTCGGCCTCGGCGTAATCGAAGACAACAGATGAATGCCTCTCTTCAATTCTGCTGCCCTCAATTCTCTCGACGTAGTACTGGAGAATGCTGCGAACACCTTGTTTCCAGACTTTAGCAGCCTCTGAATTGGCCAACTCTTCCCATTCATCTGTGTCGGGTGCTTTCAAGTAGGCGCCATTTTCCGCAATCATTCCCAGATTACTCACTGGACTGAAAAGTCGTTCCAATTCCTCGGGCATTCTCGAACTCATAACGTAGACAATGTTTCTCTCGTCCTCAATAAGGTCATTCAAAACATCGATTGAACGTTTGGGCGTCGTCAGGATGATGTCGGTCGGGGATCCCCAAGAGGCTAAAGTACCTTCGTAGTCGAGGATGATCAAGCGTTTGGACGCTTTTTGATATTTCGATTTGACCGAACTTACGGACAATCGCGGCACCGAAGTTGCTTCTCGGACGGAATGTTCCTTCCACGCATGATGCAATGCCTCCGTGTACTGATGATACCACGCCGTGGCATTCTGGTTGACGACAATATCGTACATACCCTTCCACCGGCGTTCTCTTTCTTCTGAAGGCATTTCGAGAGCTTGCTTGATAGCATCCGCACATTGCGTGTAGTGCCATGGATTGACTAAAATCGCGTTGTGCCCAAAGACAGTCGCCGAACCAGTGAACTCACTAAGAACGAGAGGACCATGTTTGGGGTTGGCGAATTTACCGTCCTGACACATGACGAACTCATGGCTGGTCAGATTCATACCTTCTCGCAAACTAGTGATCATCAGGCATTCGGCTACCGTCAGGAGCGCGAGATACTGCCCAAAATCGATATCTTGCTTGAGGAAGACCAGTGGTTGATGAGCTAATGTCGAGTGAGTGGAATTGACTCGAGTGACGATATCGGCGACCGTCGCGCTTAGCTCGGGATCCTCGGTGGATGAAGTAGCGATCTGGATAAGGACCACTTGGTCTTTGTATTCAGGATATTTGTTGAGGAAGAGCTCGTAAGACAGAATCTTTTGCCGAACTCCACGAATGTTGTCTAATTTGTCTCGGCCAACAATGATACGTTTTCCACGGTATTTTTCGGTAATCGTTTTGACCCAATCCAACACTTCTGGCGAACCGCGTTGCTGGTCAACAACCTTCGGGTCGATACCGATCGGACATGTATTGACGTGAACAAACCTGCCACTTTCTAGGATCACTCCATGTTTGGTGGCTTCAACATTCAGCAGGCGACTGCAAGTTTGGAGGAAATGGTGGCCATACTCGTCGTTCTGGAAACCGATCATGTTTGCGCCGAGGATACCTTCGAGAAGTTCGGATCGGACCGCAAGGCAGCGGAAGATTTCAGAGGATGGGAACGCGGTGTGCAGAAAGAATCCAATCTCGGCTTCTGGTAGTTTTTGCCGCAGCAGCCCAGGCACAAGCAGGAGGTGATAATCGTGGATCCAGATGATGTCGCCTTTCTTGTAATTTTTGGCTATGCGGTCAGCGAAGGCCTCGTTGACTTTGACGTAGAATATCCAGGAATGATCCTCATATGCTTTGCTCTTTGGATGGTCTGGAATCTGATAATGGAATACTGGCCACAGGATGGTTTTGCAATAATGCTCGTAGTGACCATTGAGATCACTGTCACTGACATAGACAGCCAACGAGTCATAGTCGTTCTCCAGCTTCTCTGCAATGTTTTCTTTCATGTGGTCCTCCAGGACATCAATGGGACAGCCCAAAGTGCCTACCCAGAGCTTCTCGTCCAATTGTCCAGCGTCGGTGGCGGCGTCAATGGCATTGAACAAACCACCATTGCCAATAACTGCCTTCTCCACACTGTAATTGTATTCTGAGAACCGTCGATCATGGCTGACTGTCCTCGATCTCCGATGTCCAGCGCGAGCCGCCTTTCTCTGCGCAGTTTGTACCATAGCAAGGGCCTTTTCTTTCGCCTCGGCTGCCGCATGCTTCAGAATGGAACTCGGCGGTGGGGACTTCGCTCGTGACGGTGGCTGATTCCATACGAAGCTCTTGCCCCAGCCCGGAGAGTGCAAGTCGTGACGGGAGACGCCTCGAAGGTCCTTGAGCTGCACTGGACGTACCGCCTGCTCCTGAGGCTGCTGTTCTGTATCCTTCTCGCTCTGCTCCTTCTTCTCTTTGATGTGGCTAGGCAGGGACAGGGCCATTGGCCGCTGAACATGGGGTCGAAAGATTTTCTCGTGGTCGGTGGTGGCGCCCGGTGTCTGAATGATGACATCTGGGGTCTGAGTGAGGGTTGCGGAGAGTGCAGCAGTGTTTGGGTTAGGCGTAAACAGGCTGACTGAGGACGGGCCGTCGACCAAGGGCAGCTTGGAGACGACTGCCGGAGAGTTAGCTGCAGCTGGAATCACCTGCTCGTCTCTTTTCATCGTTAGAGACTCGGGCGCAGAGCCGTTCCATGCTGGCGGGCCATCGAAATTGACCGTGTAAGGCAAGAACAGACTTGCAACGAAGACCGTCATCGTATCATATGTCTATACTGATGATGTGTTTCGCTGTTGCCTACGAGGTTTAAAAACCCCAAGGATCTGTTATGACGGGTGGCTTTCAGGATCTGTTGTTACTGATGGCTTTCAGGCTCGTTTGTGACCGGAAGGAAGGTTGCACAATGAAGGAGCAGGTAGGAAAGAATGTGTCTGAGAGTGAGAAAGCGAGTGAACAAAGGCAAGTTTGAATAGGCAGGGAAGGATTGCACGATAAGAAACGAAGAGTGAGCCAGTGGTCAGTGGTCAGTGGTCAGTGGTCAAGTGGTCAAGTGGGAAGGGATGATAGGTGAGGTTGGGCTGAACCGGAGGGAATTCCCGGGACACCAGTGCCTTGAATTATGTGTACGGAAAGGCTTGTCGAGCGCGGTATAGGATCCATTCACATGAAATGGAGGGTCAACGTGTCTTTGGCCGTGTGTCACACTAAGGGCAGATGGGGGCACGCTCCGTCACGCCAGAAGACCAGCATCGTTCGATCAGAATTATTTTTATTGTTTACTGTGAGCACGAAGAGTGAAGTGTTTCGCTACCGGTTTTTTTCTGGTTCAGCATGACGCACGTGGTGGAGATGATGGATGCGAGGCCAAACAGGAACAGGCACTAACAGGTTTGACCGGGACAGTGCTATCTTGGGGCTAAGATGGTTGGTTTAGGGGCGATGATGGAGCTTTGAGTGGCCTTCGGAGCTAATGAGGGTCGCCCGAAAGGGCGGACTTTTCATACCTAAGCCAGTCGGGTCAAGCCGTTATGTACAAAGAACGCCCACCAACTCCCCCCTAAAAGATCGTGCACTCCAAGTGGCTCGGCAACCTCTTCCGCTGGTCCATCTCGCCTCCCAAAACTCTTTTCCAACTACGGAGACGTGCACCAAATGTAGTTGCCGCGCTAAAATTTAGCTTCTCGGCATTGCAAGGGTATTCGGATGTCATCGACTCCTCACCAAAATTAGGTGAGCAGTTGATATGGAATGAACACAACGGCATCATGTTGCAGCAACATGCCGCCGCCGCAGCCTTGCTATTTGCGCGCAAGGCTGGGTTGGTATAGAGATCCATGGTGTTGATTTTTGAGGCATTCCTATTGATTTGGGAGGCATTCCGTCTGTCCATGCCTTTTCTACCTGTCCATGCCTGTCCTTGTGTCCAAACCCTCCGCCTCTTTTACTATGGCACTCCCATAGAAAGCAAGGTCGGCTGTTCAATCAGTTGGTAGTGTCCGCATCAAACTCGTCCTCCTCTTCTGTCTCTATATCTTCATAGTCATCGCTGTTCTCGCTGTCCTCGCTGTCGCTATCCTGATCGTCTTGGATCCAGGAGTGTTTAAACAGCTCTCCAATGCGCCTGCGCCCTTTATATGATCTCTTGCTCTCGCGGCCCTCAGGGTACTCGTTGCCGCCCTCTAACGCAATGACCTTTTTGATATTCTCCATGATGCCCTCAATCCAGCCTCGAATTGAGTCCTGTGGGATTGTTCCCCACTTGCTCATCCATGAGGTTTCCAAGTCAGTTCTTGTCCGCGGAGCTCCCTTAAAGGTAGTAACTCTTTTCATCCATGGCCAGCCTTTTTCGATAGCAGAGAGATCAGGGGAGTTGCCTGGCCAGAGCATCCTGTTGAGGCCTTGTATAGAGTAAGTTCGTCCGATGAAGTGATAGGCATGTGGTGAGGCATTGTCCTCTTGGATGATAGCATCGGGGCCGCACTCGCGAGCAAATGGAATCAGCTTTGGGAGAACAACCTCCTGATTCCTGTTAGATAGAGAGATCTTGAGAGGATAGATTTCAGACCTTGTAATAGCGCCACCAGTCAATTCCTCCCTTACCTCGTCTTACCAGTTTACCTGTCTCTTTAGTAAAGCGCCATTTTGGCTTGCGTCCTGGGAGATTTCTGAGGCCTAGCCGTCTTACGCCATTTGATAATTCCCACTCCTTACGTTTTTCTGACTCGAGAGCCTCATTTAACTCATTAATCTCTTTCTGAGACGCCTCTTTCTCTGCGGCAGTCTCTGCTCGATAGATATGACAGGGACCAATCTTGTCGTAAGTAAAACAACCCCAAAACATGAATTCTGAGTAACCTTTCCAGCGACGACGGATAACAGACTTCTCAAATGGCTCTTCAGGTGTCCGCCATACCCGGATAGAACCTCGTCGATGCCCCAGGATAACGCTCGTTTCATCGCTCCAAATTACCTTCTTCCAATCCTCGAGGGTCCAATCTTGATGCGCAAGACAAAACGCAAGCCGCGCCGCACGTTGCTCCAGATTAAGGCCTGGTTTTGTCGTTGGTTTTACGCTGTTTAGGCCATGTTTATGAAGAATGCGAAGGGCTGTTGATGTGCTAACACCATGCTCATAGGCTAGAACTTCTGCGGATTTCTCTCTTGTGGATCTATTTGTTCTCAATGAACTCAGAACTTCCTCTTCCTTGACTTCTAACACTTCTCTTGGACGCCCTGGTTTATATCCATCCTCAACGAAATGGTCGAGGACTCGAGGATCCTCTTGCGGCGTAAATCCTCTCTTCCTTGCCTTCTCCGCAATCGCTCGGACAGATCGCTCAGGGATCTTGGTATAGGCTGCAATTTGCGCAGTTTTCCAACCGATGGAATGCAGGGTAAGAGCCTGGGACCGTTGAGCAATAGAATACCTAGTGCCAGTGTCTCTCTGCGAGGCCGACTCGGTTATAGGTCTAACGGTAGGCGAATTCTTGCGCCGCGGCCGCTCGGTTTCTCTGATTTTGGCTGCTTCTGCCGCAAGATGAGAGATAGAAGAAGGCATGAGGGCAAAAACTAACCGTCTGCCAGATCATCGTCGGTAGGACAAGCATCCATTGATGTACCTCTTGCCTACCACCGTCTCCGCGCTCAGCGCACCCTCCAGGATCGACAAAATCAGGTAAACGAGGGGCTATTCTAGAGGGAAATGGGCACAAAACAAAGCCAATTACAGATACTAGAGATGTGATTATCATGGGCTTTGTATGCAAAGTACAAAAATCTCGAGGCGAGTGCTGAAAAGTGCCATACAAATTGGTAGGCAATCCTTACACCGCAACTCTGAGAGCTGCCAAGCCGCATTCCCCGCCCGCACTAAAATTTAGCGCGGCAACTACATTTGGTGCACTTCTCCGTACCGTTCTGATCATTCTGGTACTTTCTGCCTGCAAGCCTCATACCACACTTGGAGCCCACTCAAATCGATCCAGATATCGCTGTTGCCTGGTCGAGCCAAACACGAATACTGTGGTACACAGCGCTCACTCTTTATCGGAAGGGTTTAGTTCGAGTCGATGCATTCTCTAAATAGTCAGGTTATATTGTACTTTTTCATTCGAATCCTCTCTTTTCTCTCTCTTCGCCATGCCACTCTATCTCACGGCGGCCCACTCCTCTCGCGTCAGTAAGCCGGCACAAAGGTCCGCCAGCAACAATCGGCGCCATTCTGCTTCGCCTTTCGCGAACATTCCGCGCACTAAATCATCATCAGGCACAAGAACGAAATCCCTTTCCGACGCCGTTGATGCAACCGGAGTTGATGACGATGATGCCGATGGTGACGAAGACGAGGAAAGGCTAGTGCCTACGGGGAAGATTTTATCCACGGTCTCCATTGACTCGGCTAAGGATGTTCTTTCCGCAATACAACATGCCCGCAGCTCCATGTTTGCGGCTCTCCCTGAACGAGCTGGCATGAATAGTGTCCGCATCGCCGAAGTCTTGAACTTCCAGAGGAACTTGCCTGCTATTGTCTCTCTGGCTCACGTTCATGCTATTATCTCCGCGTCATCGAAGACGGAGCGCCAGATTGCTGCACTGCAATCAGCCGGTAAGCTGCGAAAGATCAAGCTAATCGGTCGAGGTAACGATATCAGAGGGACTAGCGAGGTATTAATCACCTTTCGTGACTTGCAAATCTTGCTTGAACGGAGTCATGTTGAACCTGAAATGGTGGTTGGTTTCTGCAATGTGCTTCGTCGTCAACCTCGAGCCACAACCATCACTCCTCAAGATCTGCCTCCGTCCCATGTCACGGCCTTGACTCGAGCAGGCTTTCTTGTGTCTTCATCGATGTCTGGGTCTCGCAATATTTCACTGACTGGCTCTTCTCTCGTGGCTATGCCAAAAGTCTCTCGTGCGGCGTCTGGGACGTCCGATGCGGTGGGCGGAGATGCTGCATTCGAGAACCTGGGTGGTACTGGCGCTGCAAAGCGTCCTGGATCTGGCAGTCGGACTTTCCAAGGGGGCGAGTTTGCTTTGTCCGTACCCAACCTTGGCCCGTATCTCCGGCTGCTGAGTGCTGGTCGGGCCCATCTGCTCGAACTACTGGGAAAATCCAAATATAAGGAAGGGCCACTCTATCTTCTCCGAGAACGCTGGGATGGCGCCGTTGATTCCGATAACCGTATATCCACTGCCAAACGAATCAGAGGCGAGTTTTCTGGTGTCTTGCCGGCGAGGACCAAGAAGTGGAAAGACTTGTACGGCTTGGACTTTGACTGGGTGGTCGAAGAATGTCTTGGTGCTGGTCTTATCGAGCTATTTGAGACTCGAAGTGTCGGCCTTGGCATACGCGCTTTGACATGATCTGCCACCGAAGGACCTGGAGTCTTCGCAAGTCGGCTTGGGCGCCTCCAAAGCCACGAGTCCGGTTTCAGAGTCGAGACGGTTCCGTCTCGGCATGGGCGAGGCCTCTATCGTTGATGACTTGCCCATTATTGGCTCCACCATCTGCGCTGTACGGCAATGCATCCAGATCGTACAGAGGCAAGCGCGATGTGAGCACAGCATATTTTGCTCGTTCATTCGCAAACACAACCGCCACGAACTTCGCTGCGCGGAAGACAACCAGAGCAGCCAGAGGAAATGAGGCGAGCCTGAAGAGATTCAGTGCCTCGAGTTCCGCAGCGACATCACACATCACCATCGCTAAGGAGCTTCAAAGGCAGATCCCTCTACTATCAGCCCTTCGATGGGCCCATGGTGTCTATCCCTTTCTTCTATGCATTTCCAGCTGCTTGCCAACAGCTACTATGGTCTTCTGGGTAAATCGTGTAATTTGGCACCAGGGTGCCATTCGACGACGAACAGCAGCGAGGACAATTTGTGTGGCAAGAGGGCTTCCTGTTCAATGCGGTGCCAACTGCTCCTTCGACGATTCAAGCGGCAGCTGTTTTGCACCCCGGTTAAGCGAGTTTCATTACACGATTTACCCATGAGACCGTAGTACACACCATGCGCATGCGCATTCTCGCTCCGCAGATCCCAGGCCGCAGACCAACAAGCTACGTAAAGTCGAAAGCCTACACGTTCTTCAAGGTGTCGCTTGATGTGGATGTGGGCTCTACATCATAGACATAACCATCAAATATCAGCTCGAAAGAGTATGATATAATACAAAGCCACGAACTCAGTCGTAGCTCTTTGCTAAATAGCTCTACGCTGTCACTGCCAACGTCGACCACAACTTCTTCTGTAACACCTGAGACGAAAGTTACATCTTTCCACCACTCAACTTCTCTGCGATTCTCTGCATCCGCTCCTGATCCTTCAACGCCCGCTCACTCACGTCCCCAGTCAACGTCACACCAGCTCTGCCCTGGTTCGACGTCCTGTCTCTCCCGCGCCTAATGATCTCCTCAATCGTGTCTGGCATGCCTTGTCGAGCCCAAATACTCTTCGTCGTCTGGAAAGCCTGGTCAATAGCCGTCGCAAGCTGCTCTCTTGTCGTGATGAATTCCCTTGCATTCATGTATAAAGTGTGCAATTTATCAAGACGATCCTCATGCTTCGCGGCCAATTTCGCCTCATGTGCCGCCTTGCGGGCATTATAGATTGCCAATTCTTCTTCGGCGGAGAGTTTGAGAACACGCTGCGGCCGCATTGCCGATGGGATAGACACGTTCGTGAGTCTTTCGTCCTCTCGCTGGGCTTGGGAGACCAATCTTGCATTAAGTTTCTGCCTCATCGCGCTTCGATGTGCAATCTGTCCATCTATGACTCTTTTGCGTGCGTGTAGTTCCTCCAGACTTTCGCGCAGGTGTGACTTGCGCATATCGGCCATGCGCCGCTTATATTTCCCGATTTCGGTGAGCTGGGCTGGCGGTGGGAGGTTCTTGGGGAGAGGGTCGCGGGTAACATTGGCGAGGTACGTTGGGCCGGGCTTGTCCGGACGGTTGGCGGGAAAGACCTCGCGAGGAACAGGCAGGACACCTTTGACGATAGGTTTAGGATCACGGAGGGGTTGGTGCGGTTGCGGGATGTCGATGAAAGCTGGTGATTCTGGGGGAATGTGAAGACGGGAAGAGGTAGTGCCGAAGGCTCGACTGTTTGAGGAGGTTTTGAGCAGTCGTACACGGCAGGTCCGACACATAGAGGCAGACAAGCTGTCCATTGTGTAGTATCTGAGCTCCAACCTCGTCCAGAAGAAGCCCGTGGTTGACAGCGTGCAAGCGACCGAAAGCACAGAAGAGATACCGATGGTGGTGATGGATCTCGTCAAAAAGTTCACGAGGCATTGACCAGGAAAAGACACTTTGCCTGATGGGGAAATTGCGGACTCCAGCTCTTGGCGTCGCAACTTTTTGAGGCAAGGCTTCGATTTCTGCATCGTCCGGCTCTGCTGTTTATTCTGTGCCGGTACACTGTCTATCGGGCATATCTTGACGAGATCTCTACTACGAAACAATCTGAAACATGGGAGCTCGAAAAAAGGAGGCAAACCGCCGGGAACGGCAGGGCACCTCAAATGATGGTATGGCTAATGTCAAGGTCAAAGGCGAGAACTTTTACAGGTATGCTGAAGACGATGACTGCAAAGTTGTCCTCTGCTAATGGCTTGTTCAGAAATGCCAAAAAGCTCAAGACCCTGAATATGCTCAAGGATGGCAAAGCACAGCGAAATGCAGAAGGAAAAATTACTAAAGCCGCCTCGTACCAGTCACGGGAAATCCCCAAAGCACGAGTCGAGCCGAACAGGAAGTGGTTTGGAAATACTAGAGTGATATCGCAAGATGCATTGGATTCATTCAGACAAGCCGTTGCTGAAAGAGCTGCCGACCCATATCAGGTGCTGCTCAAGACAAACAAGCTGCCCATGAGTCTGATCCGGGATAACGAGAACACGAAAAACGGGATCAAGCAACATCAGGCAAAGATTGCAGTTGAGTCAGAGCCTTTTGGAGACACCTTCGGCCCAAAATCACAGCGGAAACGGGTTAAGCTAAGCGCGAGCTCCGCCGCCGATCTGGCCGATGAGTCAGTAAAGATGCACGACAAATACCTTGAAAGATTAGAAGAGAACAAGTTGTTGAGTGGCACGAGTGGCCAGACAGCTGACGAAACGCAAGGACAGCAAGATTGCGAACTTACCACAGCAAGAGAAGCAATTTTTTCCAAGGGCCAAAGCAAGCGAATATGGAATGAGCTCTACAAAGTGATCGACTCCTCTGATGTGGTTATCCATGTGCTGGATGCTCGGGATCCCGACGGTACGAGATGTCGCAGCGTTGAAAAATACATTCGCGAAGAGGCGCCCCATAAGCATTTGGTCTTTGTACTGAACAAGTGCGACTTGGTGCCCACGAAAATTGCGGTAAGTTACAGCTTTATCCCCAGTCTCCAAGCGTTTTCTCGCCCAACTCTTTCCATCGCTAAGTCAAGGCTCCTTTCTGCATTTTGCAAATTTCTCCATGAAAGACGCCTGTTACAGCTTTGGTATATCAAGCCGCACCCGCCAACTCCTGTACTTGTATGGAAGATGGTTCTCGAAATCGCTTTCGTCTTGGAAGCTTTATCACCAGAGTGCATGGCGTGCTTCGTTTGAGTTGAGGTCTGCTTTTCTGTTTATAGCATTTCTCTTAGTAATGTCTCACACATGCTGATGAGTTCTCCAGGCTCAATGGGTGCGATACCTGTCGAAGGAATACCCTACACTCGCTTTTCACGCTTCTATGACGAATTCTTTCGGGAAAGGCTCTCTAATTACTCTACTACGACAATTTTCTGGGCTGCATGCCAACCGAAAACAAATCTCGGTGGGCTTTATCGGTTATCCTAACACGGGCAAATCATCCATCATTAACACTCTTCGGAACAAGCGAGTTTGCACCGTTGCACCTATTGCAGGCGAAACCAAAGTGTGGCAATTCATCACGTTGATGAGGAGGATTTACTTGATTGATTGTCCTGGTGTCGTGCCGCCGAGCCAAGGTGACACGGAAGAAGAGATTCTGTTACGTGGTGTGGTACGTGTCGAGAACGTCGAAAACCCGGCACAGTATGTGGAGGCTGTATTACGACGGACGCAGACGCGCCACATCGAAAAGACTTATGAGCTCCAAGCATCTGAATGGAATGACGACCCTGTGGAATTTCTCAGTATCCTCGCTCGCAAAGGAGGAAGATTGTTGAAGGGTGGCGAACCAGATCTCGACGGTGTCGCCAAGATGGTGCTCAACGACTTTCTTCGTGGCAAGATCCCTTGGTTCACCCCACCTCCGAATAAGGATGCGGGCGAGTCTGCTGAGGGGTTCGAAGGCCGGGAGGGCAGACTGGGTGAAATGCCTGGGAAGAGAAAAGCAGCCACACTCGATGTTGATCAAGAGGATGGCGATGGTGAACAAGAAGCCGCCGGCCCTGCTTCAGGGACGGATGGGTTAGATGACAACCGGAACGAAGAAGCAAGCACTCATGATCAAGAGGATGACTTTGAACAGTTTGACGACGAAGATGATGACACGAGTGATGATGAAAGTGACGACGCTGGTGGTATAAAAGTGTAGGGAGTTTCTCTCCTTTCTTACCCTTTCAAAAGGAGATGCGACTTCGACTGTCGATGATAATAGATACCATTACCCGGCGTATATGTATATCTGCGTTGCCGATTCTCATTCAATTTCCTGAGATCTGATAGTTTTCCTGTCTCGAAGTTTCGGCAAGGGCTGTCTGACTGTGAAAATATTCACTCTCGGGTCCCCAGAGTTTGTCACTCAAGAGTACTGTACTGTGCTGCATAGAACGGAGTAGAAGAGCTCGAAGAGGAGGTACTTGAACAAACCTCGGGTCACGGTTATCAAAAACGGCGGTGATGTCATTGTCATGTGAGCTCTCCGCAACTTCGTTTCGACAGACTCCAGGTTCACCTGCGACTTCTAGGCTTCCCTCCTCCTGTCAATATTGTCATTGTCATTACGAACCATGTCAATTCGACCAGTTGCACCTGGAAACGCAAAACAGCAATGCTGCTCTCATCTCTGAGCCTCTGTTTATGCTTATGGACGGTGTTTGCAAGCGCTCTTCCGGCGCAACTTCGAGCAAATAACAAAGAAATCTCCCAGCAAACCTTCGAACAGTTGGAGGAACTCGCCCGCATCGTCGATATATCATACTGCGTCGGCACAAGTGGGATCCAAAAGCCTTTCAAATGTCTTAGTCGATGCAGCGACTTTGAAGGCTTTGAACTCGTTACCACTTGGAACACCGGACCACTCCTCTCCGATTCTTGCGGCTACATCGCTGTCTCGCATCCTCCTCACCAGCCACGAGTCATCGTTGCCTTCCGCGGGACATATTCGATTGCAAATACCATCGCCGACCTATCCACGAACCCGGCCGAATATGCGCCTTTCCCTTCAGACAGCGACAATGATTCAGTCTGTACATCTGTTGAACCACATAACGCTAAGCTTCCTCTACTACCGCAGCTGCTGAAGCAGTCTGATAAGAGAGATTTGCCAGAAGTAGAATGCCCGAACTGTACTGTTCACGCCGGTTTCATGACATCTTGGAGAAACACTCGCTGCACAATTGTTCCTCACGTCGAAAAGGCGCTGAAAGAGAACCCGGATTACGAATTAGTCCTGGTTGGTCACTCGCTAGGAGGTGCAGTTGCTGCTTTGGCTGCTCTCGAATTTCAAGCGCGCGGATGGACACCTCATGTCACCACCTTTGGCGAACCTCGGATAGGGAACATGGCTCTCAACCAGTTCATCGATAAGCGTTTCCAGCTGAACACGACTCATCCAGAAGAGTCATTGTACCGCCGAGTGACGCATGTCAACGACCCGGTCCCTCTCCTACCGCTGGAAGAGTGGGGCTACCGTATGCACGCTGGTGAAATATATATCTCAAAACCTTCACTACCTCCTGCACGTGCTGATATGCACCACTGCAACGGCGACGAGGACAAATCCTGCATTGCCGATGGAGTATCTACTCCGGATGAGAATGAGACCGACGTGGACGACGAACTCGAAGTGTCGGGGGTCAAAGCCCTGTGGGGCATTGGCCAACGGTACAAGCTATGGGAACTATTCTTCGCACATCGAGACTATTTCTGGAGATTGGGTCTTTGTGTTCCTGGAGGAGATCCCTGGGACTGGTCCCGGGGCAAGTATAATGTGAGTGATGTGAATGATGAGCTATGAAACTGGCGACAATGAAGCACATCGACTGTATGATTTCTTTGGAAAAGCATGGAGTTGGGGATGGCTTTTGATATTGGGTTCCTGGCTCGTACATACTATAATAATGAACGCTTTGGCTTTGTCAACACCGTGTTGTCCCCTTGACTGCGTAACCTGCCATTATGCGCGTGAGTCGTCTGTGGCCCCGTGGACATCACTAGAGCAAGTTTGCAGGTAACCCAATCCGGGCACCGAACAGGCATTCTCGAGGCATCATACAGCATAGGGCGACCCAACTTTTCTTGGGCTGTCCAGCTCCCAGGTCCCGCAGATATTCGTAGCATGGAAATAATTGGATCCGCAAGTTGAAATAGCTGGCCAAGGGCCAGTGGCTCCTGCGGGTAACACAGTGTGCACAGTATATTCGATAAGCGTCGGACCATTACGAAGGGAGCGCTCTTGGCGTTATAACAGGATTCTGGTTCATCTCGTGCTTCGTGTCATCGTTTACACAGCTTGAGAGCAGCCTTATTGCAGATCTTTTGTTCTCATCAAGATTACAATGTATAAAGAGTATGGCTGTTAATTAATCGTGGTGATGTCAACTGTCAAACCCGCACCGTCTCGGCCTGCGCATCACGCCAACAATAATGGCACTCGATTCATCAACCCGTGGCCATCTGCGGGCGCACCAACGTGGGCGGAACTGCTACAAGCGTCATTTCCCTTCGGCTTTTACAAAGCTGACTTAGATACTCACCACAAAGCACGAAGTGTGAAGGTGATCAAGCCAGATTGGGGCGCGGCAAGTCTGAAAGATCGGAACTTGGAAAGAAGAACGTGTATCATCGGCACGTGGCTCGGGCATGCTGGCGCCCTGGTTGAGATACCGTCCCTGCACGAGGCCGACAGCGGAAGTCTATGGCTGCTCTTCGACCCTATCTTCTCAACGAGGGCTGGTCCGACACAGTACAACGGTGTGGTCAGGGCGAAGAGCAGCCCTTGCCAGGTCGAAAATCTACCCGGCTGCGACGCCATCTTCATCTCGCACAATCACTACGACCATACCGATTGGCCGACTATACAGGCCGTATCGAAGACGTTTCCGAAAACGAAGTATTTCGTCCCGCTGGGCATTAAGCAGTGGTTGTCTTCTTCGGGCATTCCTGACAAACAGATCTACGAACTGGACTGGTGGCAGAATCGAGAATACAGCCCACTGGACTTTGGTCTCCAAGTCACCAGTACTGTAGAAGAAGAAACCATCTTGAGATTCTCGTGCGTCCCAGCCCAGCACAATTCTGGAAGAATCGTCATTGACCAGGGAAGTACGCTGTGGTGTGGCTGGGTAGTCGAGAGACTCCTACGCTCCAAGGATGAATCAGCGGAGTCAAAGGTCACTAGGCAAGGAGCTGTGTATCACGCTGGAGACACAGGTTACAGGAGGATAACAAGATCTGAGACTGTCTGTCCAGCTTTCAAGGAGATTGGCGAGAGATTCGGCCCGTTTGACATGTCATTTGTGCCGATATGGCGAGGCGGTAGCCTGGGGTTCATCTCTAACCTTGGCCTGCGACTCTCGCATGACGATATACCCTCGGCGTTGCATGGCTCTCCAACGGATGCAGTCGCCATTCACAAGGACGTGAGATCGAGAAACACAATCGGGATACATTTTGGGACATTTGTCGGGTCAGAGAACGAAACCCACGAAGCAGTGATTGAGTTTGGTCAAGCATGTGATGAACACGGCGTTGGGGACCTTGATGACGAAAACGAGAGCGACAAAGGGCGTGCAGGAACGCTTGATATTGGTGGCAGTCTTGCTGTTGCAATTGAATAGCATATCCTGAGTAGCATAATTGCAAATGGTGCTTTCAGCCTTCGGTCTCGACCGAGGTACGGCTGGTAAAGAGGGTGCATTGTTACAAAGGAAGAGTGCTTGTTCATACGGTGACGATCTTCGTGCTCAAGACTGCGTGTTGGGCGCCAATATGGCTTCAGTATTTGCACGACAATCAATCCCGACACATTGACACGACTGGAGCTTCGCGAATAATCCTCTGAAAGTACTAGCCTCGAGACGTCCCACTTTTGGTACGCTCCTGTCAACAGTTGCTTCAAGCATCAATTAGGAATCAAATGAAGACAAGCTTCGTAGCGGTTGGCGGGCAAGCCTGTCACTAGCCGGTGTATGTATGTGTGCCTAGGCGGTAATAGGGGGCTTAATCAATTGATCTTGGATATCAGAGAGATGGAAAAGCCTGACCAAAGCCATAATCCGTCAACGCACTGATACAGCTTCATCACCCACGAGAACCAATATTTAGATTGGGCAACGCTACCTAGGTACGCTCTACGGCTTTCGTGGGCTTCCAGCTCGGCAGAAGGCAACATTCCGGTGATCTGCCACGTCTGCCTTCTCACCCCCCAAAAAGCGCCCGTGCATATTAGGCGGACGATCAGTGGCCCGAGAACTAGGCATGTCGGGCTTTTTCATAGAAGCCGAGACGCAAATGCCTCGCATTTTCAATGTCTTCGGGCCATATGGTCGCCCGAGCACAGGAGTAAATTAGGCTGCTGTCCCAACATCAAGACATATATCAAGGCGAGCATGGCTCCCTCGAGAATGTAAGTAGATCAGAGCCGTGAGTCAGGAAGTGCTCCATTCCTTGCAGCCTACGGATTCCAAAACAACATTTACACAATCGAATGGGGTCCTAAACCTGAATGCGAGACTGCTTCTTTCAAAGCATTACCCATTCCCAGCATGTCTCCAAATCAACCAAGAATCGCCATTGTTGGTGCAGGCCCCTCCGGGTTGACGGTCGGCCTCCTCCTACATAAGCACAATATCCCGTTGACAATCTTCGAACTCCGCTCCAAGCCCACGGATGAAGACCTGGCAAAACCAGTGGGAATGCTTGACCTGCACGAAGAGTCCGGACTCGCCGCTTTGAAAGAATGCGGCTTGTTGGACGAATTCAGGTCGCAGACGACTGTCTGCACCGAATTTCAAATCATTGCCAACAAGCAGGGCCACATTATTCACAAAGACGAAGGAGGATTTGCATCTCGTCCAGAAATCTCGCGGAATTCATTGACCAAGCTCTTGCTCGATCAACTACCCGCCGACACTATCAAATGGGAACACAAGCTCACCTCTGCAAGTCTCTTGACCACGACGTCCGGCACCACGGAGGTCGAGCTCGACTTTGGCAATAATGGGAAGCACACCTTTGATCTTGTGGTCGGATCGGACGGGACGTGGTCCCGCGTACGCAATCTCTTGACCGATACGAAGCCCAAGTATGCTGGTTTTCAATACCTTATGCTAGCCATCCGGGAGGTCACCAAGAGATATCCGCATATTGCCGAGTACGTCGGTACTGGGAGCTTCACGTCACTGGGTCACCGACATGGCATCATGTCCCAGCGCGCCCTGCAAGACTCGGCGTTGATCTATGTTTTCCTTACCACAGGGGACGAGAATTTTGGAACCACGTCGGGCCTCACTAGCGGAACACCTGCCGAGGCCAAGGAGAGATTGTTACTCGACGACGACCTTCTGGGCCGATTCGGTCCGAAGCTGAAAGAGTTGGTGCAAGTTGCCTGTGATGAAGAAGCGAATGACAACCCAGGTGCGAAGCTCATGGTCAGACCCCTGTACATGCTTCCGTTTGGCCATAGATGGGAGCACAAGCCGGGCACCACCGTCATCGGCGACGCATCACATGTGATGTTACCGTTCGCAGGAGAAGGCGTGAACCTCGCTATGTGGGACGCCCTCGATGTGTCACACGCCATTATCAAGGCGTTTGAGACAGCGCGGCAGAATGCCAATTCTTTCCAGAAGGCCCTGGATCCCTTGATGAAGGAGTTCGAATCGAACATGGCAGAACGAGCGCGAGAAAAGGCAGAGGAGTCTTATAAAAATAGTCAACTCTTGATGGGAAGTGATGATGGCGCCACGGCTATGGCTGAATGGATGAAAGCAGCCATCGAGCACGCGGCCAATGCAAACGGTCGTACCGGGTGAATGGTTGGTCCTAGGCGCAACTGGCGTCAATGTGGCTATGGTGTTCTCGGTTGGGTAGACGTGAAGAAAATGATGACACGGATTCGGAAACGAACGTGGGACGGTGGAATCGCTGGATAGTCCGAACCGAACAACCACGATGGCATATAGATGTAATACTAGTAGAACGACCCCTCATAATATATGGGATCTCTTCTCTATTCCTGTTTAGTTGCTTTTGCCGACTTCGTTCCAATGAAATGACTTCCAGGAGAGAAATTGTTCGGTGCATCAGCCGCCCTGGCCGCCGAGCCGCAATACAGCCACGTGATCTCGGCAAAGTTGCAGTAAAACCTCGAGAACAATTCAAGCAACGCAGGCACTTGTCGACTTCAGGACCTCATGTTCGCTCATATAAGTCGATGCCAGTCCAATGTCTCGCGCTTGACCTCAAAGATCTATCCGTTTCCACACCTTTGCTCGATCACACTCCTCGTTGTCTTTGATACTATGGCATCACAACTTCTACCTCTAGGTACGAAAGAACAGGAAAGACGGACATTAGCCTTGAACTAATTGACTGAACAGAATTGATCGACAAATGCGTTGGCTCGAGACTATGGATCGTGATGAAGGGCGACAAAGGTACGCAACTATTACCAATATTCTTCACCAGCCCAATAAGTGCAGGCTATGAACACAACCACTTCAGTCATGACAATCCACTTACCTTGGGATGAATGACTAACATATGTTTTATTTTAGAATTCGCCGGTACACTACTCGGTTTCGATGACTATGTCAGTAAGTAATGGCTCAATACCCTTGCGGCGTTATGCCTTCGGGAAGCGGAGGAGTGCTAACATGCCGTTCCCACAAAAAGATATGGTGCTGGAAGACGTGACTGAATTGTAAGCATGCCCATGACTCATGCAAAGATCCAGTACTGACGTCTTCGGATGCAGTGACTACACCGGAGCGCAGACCAAGCTGCCGAAAATCCTTTTAAATGGCAACAATATCTGTATGGTAAGTACTTCTTGCAATAGGACTGCAAAAAGATACTAGACGGTCGCTGTTGATGCTGCTGGCTGAAAGAATCTAATACTAACCTTGCGTGTCCCTTGACAGCTGATACCCGGTGGAGAAGGACCTGTCGCAGCAGCAGCAGCAGCATCATGACCTGGGGCTCTAGCCTCAAATTCCGGGTAGAATCGAGTGATTGCATGGCAGCAGATGCCCTGCTACCTCCTCGGACGGGAGTCCTATATCAGCCGGTCCGAAGATTCCGGCACTTTGTTGAAGCACAAAGCATCGGTAGAATGATCTTACAGCACTCGGGTACTCGGACGCCCGCTTTCAGCATGCCAGCGGGCCAAAGGAGGGGATCTGGACTTTGCGCAGAGATTCAGTATACAATTCAGAGGGATGATGATTATCCGCACTTGCGGTGTCACAAAGCTACTCCAGTTCAGCTGGAATACCTTGCTGCTGACTTCTTGAGCACCTGGACAGTTTCTTGCTGGACGCTTCTCACAATTTCACTTGCAGCCATGACCTCCCTGACTAGGCCTATACCTGTGCCTGCATAAGTCGTCATTCGGCCCTCGGGTCCCCAGCCAGAATCTCCTTGCTGCATTGCTTGCTTGTAAAGCTCAACGTTTTCCTCGGTGCTCATCCCATGTTTAGCATCTTGGTACGTTCTGTTGACCACCCCTCGGCCGTTATATGCTTGCGGCCACCCATGAATGCCTCGCACTACGTCGTATACCGTGGACGAGACAGTACTAACTCCACCATCTGTGACTCTCAATACTTCGTCTTGATAGCCCTTGGCAATTACAGCCTCACGAGCCGCTAGGAACCTCGTCCCAAGAGCCACGCCATGCGCTCCAAGTGCCAACGCAGCTGCAGCGCCTCGCCCGTCCATGATGCCTCCCGCCGCAATGATAGGAATGTCGATGCGCTCCTCAGCGAGAGCATCAACAACTTCCGGGAGCAAAGTCATAAGACTAGCTCGCTGCGCGAGGCCATGGCCACCAGAGTCCGCACCCTGCACAACCAGCACGTCCGGTTTTGTCGTCTTCGCTACCTCCATGGCTTCGGCCACAGTCCCTATTTGCACCCAGATTTTTGTCTTGTTTTTGGTGGCTGCTCGGATTTCTTGCGCCCATTCGAGCAGATCACTTAGTTGCTTTGGCGCAAAGAACCATACAGCAGCAACAGGATGTTTCTTGATAGCTTCAAGGGCGAGTTGCAAGTCGCTTCCCCAATTTTGGAAACCAACGCCAATGGGTAGCATGCCATCGTGAAGAGGGATGTTCTCAGATTCGGTAAACTCGGCTGCTTCTGCAAGGTCCTTTGCTAAAGGAGTCAAGTCAAAGCCTCCGGCAAGAAATCCCATGCCGCCGCTTGCGGAGACTGAGACGGCATGGCGGCCGAGTGTGATCTTCATCATGGGCGCTGAAACCACGAAAGGGGCATTTGGACTCGTCCATGGGTAGTTGGTATGGAAGATGTTCTGCGCCATTTCGTAGCAGTCGAATTTAACAGTGCTGTGACTATAGTAATTTCACGTTTGAGTCACCACAAGGAATACCCGCGAAATACCGCGCTTATATTAGTATAGAGCAGTATATTCGAGGGCCTCGGTAAGCGAGAAGCCAAAAGGCGCAACGGAGGTTTTGGTTCTCCGCGGGACGAATCCAATACGATCAAATACGACTAATCCCCAGGAACTCGTGGTCATTCGAACACACAACCTTGGAACTTGATCCAGTCAACATCGCCCAGTACCATGCGGACACCCTGAGTATGTTCGTATACCAACCGGTTACTGGGTTCTTGTTAATGGCCTCGGATCTGGTTCACCTGTCGTGGCCTGTGCCGGTCAAAAGTAGTTGTCATTAGCGTGAATTTTTCAGGCACCCAAATAGGGGTCATGTGACGCTTGGCGGCGACGACAATCTCAACGATCACCTTTTGAAGGTTGATTGTTGGTTATTGCCCGGTTGTTGGTTGAGGACCTGAATACGTTTGGATGAAATGGATCTGCTGCTGTGAAGACAGAGTGACAACCTTGTACTCTCCTTGACATATCCTCTCTTCTTTCCTCGAAACCTGAGACCATTCTACTCTCTCACATAGTCATCGACCGACAGTTATTGGATATCTTAATCGCATCTGACAAAGCCTCATTCGCAAACTTGTGAAACCACCTACCGTCACTTTCTTGCGCATTTGGTCGAAAGGACAACAAAATGTCTGGAATCAACGCCCCTGATCGGTATGTGCTCGTACATTTCATACGTTTGATGTGGGCAGGGGACGAACGGCATGGCCTGCCATCAGGATAGCAAAGCTGGACCTGGACATCACCACGCATATCGCTTTATGTGGCACTTAATCCTGGGTATTTGCCGGTTTCGCGCTGCCTAGCTGTGTTTGAATTGAGGAGTCCGGAATGCAACTACCTCAAGCCGATGCTAGCAGCTGTCTGCTTTGTCTGGGAAACTGGCTCACTTCACCTTCACCCATCTGCGGCTTGGCACAGACCTGGACTGGACACATCTCAACTGCGATACTGCTCTTTGCTGCATCTTGTGTTCTCAATCTATTACCTGTGGGATCATTCTGGATACTATTCAAATTGTGTATGGAACAGAATATCAAGATGTCGGATATATTGGCAAACTCATCTCCTTCCGGTGGGAACGATGCCAACGCTGCAAGTCCACGCGATCCACCAGAACACTGGCCGGGACATCCGTCAAACCAAGTGTACACCGGCGGCAACAACGGCGCGACCAACAACACTGACGCCGACCTCCCTGAGCAGTAAGTCTTCCTCAACCGATCCTGCTCCGAACCATCCTCAGTCGGAAGGATACGATCATCATATTTAACGCGCTGTTTAGCGGGGAAGGGGATGATACCACCGCCATGTCCACTTTCACTCGTGAAGTCAAGGCCACGGACTCCGGACCCCCTCTGACGCCTACCACGGAACCCCCTACTCCTAAACCCGGCGACACGTATACTGGAGCTGGACCGCACGGGCTTCCACAGGATGGATTGGGTTGGAGACATCACATCTCACGCAAGCGATATCAAAATCCCGGAGTTGATCACAATGCCATCAACAACCAGGACAGGTGCGCAACAGCAATTACAACATCTGGGACCAGATACTCCTCCTTCCGACAGGCCATCCTTCGTTCCTGCTTGACTCTGGTATCCGTGGGTGACTGTTGGCAACTTGCTAACCTCACTTGATAGTACTGAGGCGTTTATTCTTGCCGACGGTGAAAAGAAGATCGAAGAGGAGATTGATACTCGTGAGTGTTTTACGACGATGCTGATAGTTCTCACTGACATCCTCATGCAGGTACTCCCAACACAGTCATCTTCACCTTCAACAAGGAAGATCACACTCTTGGTAATCTCCTGCGCGCGAAGCTCCTCCAGAACAGCCACGTCATGTTTTCAGCCTACCAGGTCAGCTATTCTGTCATGTCTCCGGCGCAGCAACAGGCTAACCGTCCAAGGTTCCCCATCCCCTCTTCGCACAGTTCAAACTTCGAGTACAGACCGATGGCCAGATTACTCCAAAGGAGGCTGTTATTGCCAGCTCCAAGGACATCATCAACGAGCTCAATGCCCTGGACAAGAACTTCAAGAAGGAGTATGATCTGAGAAAGATGGTTGGAAATGACGGTCAGAATGGCGTTTGATTCGGTCGTGCACTCTCTGGTAAGGGAAAGATACTAGAGAACAAGACGCACCGAATATGACTATGGCTCAAATGATACCATGTACTATCACGGGATGACAGGAGTGCCGGCGTTCTTGGTGATAGCAGACACATCAGGCACATCCTGTAGGGAATGTATGTCTCATGGAGCCCACATGGCGTAGTGCTGGAGGGTGGCAGCACACGATAGCTGTCTATCAGGAATTCATTGCTTGACGATTATGGCTCTCCAACATCGTCTAATCTCATTGCTTGACTCGTCTTCGGTAGGATACCCTGCTTGGTGCCTGCTTGGACAGTGCCTTTGGCTTTCAGCTTAGTCAGCGATGTTGGTGGACTGGAAGCGCAGCCAGCCAGCCCCAGTTCCGCGTCATTGCACCAACAGAGTAACCTTGCCAAAGGCCTGAATTCTACCGTCTCACTCATTTCCTCGTCTTTCATCTGCATTTTGTTGCGTTCGTTAGCATCATGTATTCGTCGTCCAACTCATTCCTGGGCGGTGCAAATAATGCCCGCCCGGGCCCTGGCGGCTTCGGGCAACAACAGTCCTTCGGCTCGTTTAATCAAGCTTCCCAACAGCCATCACCTTTCGCTCCGCAGCCTACCGGCTATCCTGGACAGTTGCAGGCACAGCAGACTGGTTTTCCAGGGTTTGGGGCACAGCAAGGGTTTCAAGCTCCAACGCAACAACCTCAGTTCACGGGATATCCGGCCCAGAATCAAGCTCAGCAACCTCAGTTCCCACAGGCACAGCAGCCTCCTCCTTTCCAGCAGCAGCCATCCTACCAGAGCGCTCCTCCAGCTCAACAACAGCAACAACCTCCTCCAGCTGCTCCGATTCGTCCTCAGCAGACGTCTAACCAGATTGCGCAGTCCTTTTCTCAAGGTTCCTCGAGTGTACCGACGTCGAACAGACGAGCGAGCAAGAGCGCAAGCAAGATACCCAATATAAGATTGTCTTTCATTACTGCTACGGATCAGGCAAAATTTGAGCAGTTGTTCAAGTCGGCGGTAGGGGATGAGCAAGCATTAAGCGGTGAAAAAGCCAGAGATCTGCTACTGAGGTCAAAACTGCCTGGAAGTGCTTTGTCCCAGATATGGATTCTGTCGGATACCACCAAGTCAGGGCAGCTCCTCTTTCCAGAGTTCGCCCTGGCGATGTATCTGTGCAATTTGAAATTGACGGGCAAGGATTTGCCTACTGCTCTGCCAGAAAAGGTCAAGAACGAGGTATCTAGCATGGTGGACATCATCTCCTTTGGCGTTCCTGATGAAAAACCACTGCCGACACCTCGGGCCAACATGCCAGATTTCGACGCGCCGATGAGACAAAATGCTGTATCTCCTCCTGCACCTCAGGCACCACGGCCACAGCAGGCATCAAACCAACAGCTTTTGTCGCAGCTGACTTCTCAGCCAACAGGGTTCTTCAACCAGGCGACAGGATTTCAGCCAGGCCTTCAGGCTCAACCAACTGGTTTCCCGGGACCCCAACAAGGTCTGCAGTCTCAGCCTACAGGGTTTCCGGGGCCGACTGGCTATACTGGTCCGCGACCACCCATGCCTCCAATGCCGACTGGATTGAGTAGCAACATGTCGCCGCAACAGACTGGTCTTCTACAAGCTCAACCTACTGGAATACCTGGGCAGTGGGGCTTTGTCAACGCTCCAGCAGGAGGGTTACCAAATATAGAGGCTCTCCGACAGCAGCTGATGCCTCAAGTTGGTCGTGAGGGTGGCTACACCACGCAAGGTTTGGCTGGAACCGCCAAAGTACCTTGGGCAGTGACCAAGGACGAAAAGAGAATCTACGATGAGCTTTTCCGTGCTTGGGACGGTCTGGGTAAGGGTTACATCTCTGGTGATGTCGCTATTGAGATCATGGGTCAGAGTGGTCTGGACAGAACTGATCTGGAGAGGATCTGGACCTTGTCGGATCCCAACAACAAAGGACGACTCAACATGGATGAATTCGCTGTAGCCATGCATCTGATATATCGTAAATTGAACGGATATCCCGTTCCGAATCGACTGCCACCAGAGCTGATTCCCCCGTCGACGAGAAACTTCAACACCTCCATCGACACCGTTAAGTCCTTGTTATCACAGGACGCCGAATCCCGGAAACAATCTGGAGCGTTCTTGCAGCCGCAAAAGACGGGTATCAGCTATCTTAAAACCCACTCTTTCCGTTCAGGATCAGCATCACCGAGCTTCGGGCGCAAGGATGCGACCGTCTTCCGCAACAATGACGATGACATTGGTTATCGTTCAAGTGCAAGACGTCGTCTTGGGGCTGGAGGCAGGACTCCATCCCCTGCTCAGTCTTCTGATATGTCTGAGAGTGCTCATGACGATCTGACGCCGGATCAAATCAGGAAAAAGATTCGCGAGAAAAAGATTTTGTTGGACGCAACCGATTTCCAGGACGAACGACAGGCTTATGATGAGGATGTCTTGGATCGCAGAGACAGAAGAGAGGCGGAAGATCTCTTCAGACAGATCCGTCGTGTTCAAGACGATATTGATACTCACCCCAATTCTGGGTTTGCTAGCTCAGATACTGGCGCGGAGAGAAGGTCTATGCGCCGAGAATTGCAGAGGTATCAAGACCGACTCCCAGGCCTGGCGTCAGATGTTCGAAAGATTGAGAAGAGCATCTCAGAAGCTAGACTACAGCTCTTCCGCTTGAAGGACGCCAAAGCCCACCCGAATAGTGCCTCGAACATCGTCGGTACCGGACCTGGAGGAGCGGTCACTGAGGCTGACCGGATCAAAGCCCGGGCGAGAGCCCGAATGCAAGCTCGGGCTGCTGAACTTGCAGGACGACCGGCTCCAGCCTCTGATGACGAAGGTGCCGCACAGAGACGACTCGAGCAGGAGACATCCAAGGTCAAATCGGAACAAGAACGTCATGAAGCCATGACTCGCGATGTTGAAGATAGCGTCAAGGACTTCGTATCCAGCCTCGAGGATGGTCTGCGTGTTGAGGGTGAAAATGCAACTCAGGAACATGAAAGAAGACGCTGGGAAGAAGCCTTGGGCGTTGAGGACGAGATCAAGGAACTCATTTATGATCTCCAAAGAAGCAGTCGAACAGCCAAAGTCCGCAAACAAGAGTAGGTGCATATCCGACGTTGTTCGAAGACACGCTAACCTGACTAGGCAATCTCGTCCTACCCGACCAGCGCCTACAGAGCATGCTCCTGAGGAATCGAGATCTACTAACGGGGACTTACCAAGTCGTCCTGCTCCGTCGACCACCGCCTCATCATCATCATTGACTGGTGGCACGTCGGCCCAGGACCGCGTTGCCGCAGCCAAGGAGAAAGCTCTCAAGCGAATCCAGGAGCGCATGGCCGCGGCAGGCATCAAGCCTGCTGGCGACTCTGGTGAAACCATGCAACAACGTCAGGAGCGTGAGAAACAAGAAAGAGCCGACCGCTTGCGGAAGGCAGAAGCAGAAGACGCCAAGCGCGAGCAAGAGAGACAGCAAAGACTGGCAAATGAGGGCGTAGCACCTCCGAGCCCCAAGTCTGCCAAGAAGCCTCCTCCACCACCGACCCGGAAACAGAGGCAGGAGAGCTATGACATGACTGATCGTAAAGCGCAGGAGTCCGCAGCAAAAGCCAAAGCCGAAGAAGAAGCGGCTGCTCAGATCAGGGCAGAACAGGAAGCACAGGAAAAAGAGCGCAAGAAACTAGAGTGAGTACATTCACTGGTCATGCGGTGGTATGCACTAACCGATGCTTCAGATCGCAAGCCAAAGCGCAAGAGAACGACCTAGAAAAGGAGCGTGAAGCTGCTCAAGAACGTTTGCGCGCTCTAGAAGAACAAGTCAAGGCCGGTAAGATCAAGAAGCAGGAAGAGAAAGCTCGCAAGAAGGCGGCAGAGAAAGACGCCAAGGAGAAGGAAGCCAAACTTGCTGCACAGCGAGCGGAACTTGAAGCGGCCAGGGAAAGAGAACGACAACTCCAGCTGCAACTTGAGAATCTTGGTGAATCTTCCTCAGATGAAGATGAGGGTCCAGAACAAATCACTCCTCCAGATAGCACCCCAGCGCTGAGTCAGGTGCAAACGAGCTCAATCTCGTCGCCGCCAGCAACAGCTCCTCCACCACCACCACCGCCTCCACCAGAGTCATCGACAAGTGGCGGTTACGATGCGACTCCAGTTTCAAGCCCTCCGGCAGAAGAATCACGCAACCCATATTTCAGGAAGCTTTCTCAACGATCAGAGGAGGCGAGACCCGCGTTTTCACCACCACCTGTGCCTCAAGCTCAACCTTTCTCCCCACCAGCAGCTGCAACACCCGCACCACCAGCTGACCTGCCATCTACCAATCCCTTCCACCGTATCGCTCAGCAAGAGATTGCTAAGCCACTGACACCTAGCTTTACGGGAGGCCAGTCAAGGCGTCGTCCAGAAGAGGATGAATGGTCTGCAGCTGGATCTGACAAGGATGACGACAGTGACAACGAAGACGAGCCACCTGCCGCCGGATCAGCCAAACACCTGGCATCTATCCTGTTCGGTACGATGGCGCCACCTAGGCCATTGTCTTCCATGGATAGCAAAGATAGCAAGCCTGCTACACCTGTACAAGAGCCACCACCGATCCCAGGAGCCTTTGATTCTGCTCCGCCACCTCCACCGATGCCAGATAGTGGTGCTCCATCAGCGCCACCTCCACCACCGCCCATGCCTAACTCTGGTGCACCAAGCGCGCCTCCTCCACCTCCACCAATGCCTACTGCAGCAGCTCCCGATGGTGCACCACCGCCACCACCAATGCCTGCACCAGCCCGCGCAGGCACTGGTGACATTGGAGCTCTTCTAGGTGAAATTCAGAAGGGCAGAGGATTGCGTCACACTGAGACAAAAGATCGTAGCTCTAGTGCTGTCGCAGGAAGAGTATTGGGTTAGGGAAGCCTGTGTGCAAAGAGAATGCATGTGTACAGATCATAGATGAGACTGACCGTAGTTATCTCCTTTTCTACCTCCGTACCTTGCTATATAATCTTGGAGAGCTTCACCGTGTCATTACGGTATCGTGAAGCTCTTATCTCCAGGCCGATGCTTCTTACCGCTAGTTACTGTACCACAGGGAGAGCGCAAAGCCAGCTCTTATATGTAATCGTCTACGGTATGACGAATCTGCCTAAAGGCAGGCCTCTGAGGCCTTGAAGTACACTCAAGGTTGAGGCATTCACGTGATTTGGCGCTAAACGAGCTAGACCGGTTTCGAGAATCATAACAAATATTGGGCGATCAATTTGAGCAGCGCAGGCTGACGACGATAAACCACCTCATTTCGACATCACGAACATATTGGAACCTGGAGAGAAACAGAGAACATCGATGTCTTGATAAAAGGTGGTATTTTGCAGCCCGAGACACGCAGTGACAGTATTCTGCGCAAGGGTGTCAACAACGATATTCTGGGTCACTTTGGAATCAGGACGAAGACGACAACATGCCTCGCGTTTCGAGTCAGTCTGGCGGAAGGCCTTCTCGCCAGGCCGTTGTGGTGAACATGGCGCGCGAAAAGACCAAAGGTTCACCGATGAAGTAAGAGTTGCCCTCTTGTCGCGCGATCTTTGCCCTTTTCACCGCCCCCTGCGCAGTGCAAAGTGACGATGCGCACCCGTCCTAACGAGCTGCGGCCGTGTCGATTCACTGTGACTGTGTCGCGCCACGCTCGCGCCGCACTGGGCGGGTGCTGGATTGTGTAAAAGGGCTTGACCAACGATATGTACAACACGCTAACCGCTTGTCTTCTGAATTACAATAGATTGGCGCTCAACGACGACCGAGGCGAAAAGGCCGCGCGCCTCCAGTCCCGACAGGCCCTACAAGAAATCCACATGAACGAGATCCGCGCCGCCGCGAGCCCCGTACGGAAACTCAACCAACACCGCGACCGCGAAAGGAGAGAGACGAACCATAGCAGGGATATGTCCGAGTCGCCTCGGACGCCGCGCACGAGTGATGCGCATCTGCGGAAGAAGGTTGCGCTGCATCGCAGACAGAGTCAGCAGAATCAGAAAGGGAATACCAGTCCCAGAGGAGACAATGTGACACCGATGAAGCGCGTGCCGATCCTTGCCAATTTTGAAGAGTGGATGAAAATGGCGACGGACAATAAGATTAACGCAGCGAACTCCTGGAACTTTGCGCTGATCGATTACTTCCACGACTTGAGCCTGCTGAAGGAGGGCGATGGCGTCAACTTTCAGAAGGCGAGCTGTACGCTTGACGGCTGCGTGAAGATCTATACGAGTCGTGTGGACAGCGTGGCTACGGAGACGGGACGATTACTCAGTGGCCTTGCGGATGGTGCGCAGGAGGGCAAGAAACGAGGAAAAGCCGATGGTGAAGGGGAAGACGGCGATGAAGATGGCGAGGATGATGAGGAGGGTGAAGATGGCGAGGGTAAGAAAAAGAGCAAGAAGAAGCCTGCACGAAGTCACGAAGCGACGCTTGCGCCGAGTTTTGCGAGTTTCCAAGGCAAGAAACTGGAGCTGGAGTTTGCGGTCGACCCGCTGTTCAAGAAGGCTTCGGCGGACTTTGATGAAGGAGGGGCTAAGGGTCTCTTACTGAATCATTTGTCCATCGACTCGGATGGGCGTATTGTGTTTGATAGTAGTGATGACGCCGGTGATGCGGCGCTGACGGCCGACAAGGGGAGTGCACAAGAAGACATCAACGATGACAACGGAGATGATGAAGCGGACGTCGCAGTAGCGGAAGCCACGAAAGCAGCAACAACAGAAAGCGAAGAGCTTTTGGAATCTTGCACCCCAACAGAAGAGCAGGATGAAGAGATCGATCTCGGTGCCCTGGCGAGCAAATTCTTCCCCGATTTGGGCTTGCTGGACAGTCAGGATATTTGTCCATCGATGAAAGCCTTTACACTGGGCGACCCATCAGGAGACTTGAACATTCCATTCCTGAAAGCTCCAGACGACTGGCGCGAACAAAAGAAGGGAGCTGCGACACCTGCACCACCTACGATAGACGGCAACATCAATCTGTCCGACCAGACGGGTATCTTCCTGGACGGTAGCAATGCTATGGGCTTCGATGATGACGACGATGACGGCGGTCTTCTCGGTGGCTTCGACGTAGCCGATAATGTCGGTTTCGGCGAGGGTGGCGAAGCATGGGCGAAAGATGCGGCCGTCGACGCGCAAACCCGAGTTGTTCGAGCCGAAGATATTGACGACAATCTGATCGAGGGAAATGAAGGCGCGTATGCAATGTCTCTGCAACACAAATACCAGGAAGATGCTGAGCATGAGAGCATTATGGCGTACTTCGACAAGGCATTCAACTCGAGAGCGAAGGGCAGAACGGCATTTATGACGCTGGAGAACTGGCGGATACAGAAGATTCAGAAGGCGCAGCTGGCTGAAAACGCCCCTCCGACAAGACAAAGAAAAGAGAAGGAGCCGTTTGAGATTGACTTCCTAGGCCCGATGTCAGAATCACTGAAGGAGTTGCTGGAAGCTCCCGCCGTGCTGAATTCGCAGATTAGTCTGCCGAAGACGCAGTGGAAGACGAAGGGCCGGAATCTGCTGGATAAGGATGACGAGGTCGTCGACCCGAGGAAACTCATGAGACTGTGGACGAAGCCCAAGTGCAGGGTTGGCCGACAAAAGGGCAAGATGGCTGTGATTGATGAGGGTTTCGGGGCGAGGAATCGTCTTGCGACGGTCAACGGTGGCCGAGAAGGGGACGAGCTTGATGAGGATGAGGACGGTCGGAAGGGTGATTATGATGCCGATTTCTTCGCGGATGATGATCAGATGCCTTTCTTTGATGGGCCATTGCCGATTGATGACGACGACGATGGGCTAGGTGTGGGTGATGGAGGAGAAGACGGACAGGCCTTCATGGATGCCAGGGAGATGTTGAGTCCGCAGCCGGAAGGGCAGCAGCAGATGAATCTGTTGGGCGCGGTTGATGGCGAACTGGAGGCGGATGGGCCTCAACCACAGCAGCCAACAGACTCACAGGCACAGACACAATATGAACTCCTACCTGGCAGTTTTGGAAGTCAACTCGTCACGCAGGCCGGGCGGCGGCTGAGACCAGAGTATGTCAACTATGCAAGGACCGCGAAAAAGGTCGACGTTCGACGGTTGAAGGAGAACATGTGGAAAGGAATGAGTGAGAAGTTGGCATTGATTAACGTCTTTGAGCGACCGGCGGCGCAGACGGAGAAAGTACAGCAAGAGCAGCAACAGTCTGTCATCGACGAAGATGTCGATATGATGGACGTGGACGATCCGTCCCAAGGACAGCTCCAGGGTGAGCTGCAGCAGCAAGTTGATGGCTTGATTGGGCAAGAACAAGGTCCGGAAGGGGAGGTGCTGAATTTCACGGAGCTGATCCAGGATTTGCGCTCGGTCTACCCGGAGCAGCAGATGAAGGATATCAGTACGAGTTACTGCTTCATTTGTCTGCTGCACTTGGCCAACGAGAAGGGTCTGGTGCTCGAGGGGGATTTGGAGGGCGAGAGAGCCATGCAAGAAATCAGAGTGTCGAGGGATGGTACCGTCGGAGAGGGATATGAAGGGGAGTGATTGGACTTCATGTTTCTTCCTTGATGTGAGAAATTGAGGCCCTCGCATGTTGTGTGTGCTTTGGCGAAGAAAGGCTTTTTGTGTGCCAGCAGCCATGAATGTGCAAGGAGTCGAGGTTTTGCCTGGCATACGGAGTACTTCCCCATGACCACTGCATTGGGACGGTGCAACATGTCTTTTGTATATCAGATTCAGATGGGAGTTTTTGAGAGTGCTTGAATGATGATGACTCGTTACGTAGTAATGTTCTAAATGATGTTCGAGTATTTTAAATACTTGCTGTGTCAAACAGGGTCCGGATTCTTCTTTTATTTCTGAAGCATTAGATGACTTTGGCGGATTGCCTGCTTTGACCTGGAGATGTAGAAAGCCTCCCAGAAAGAGTAAGTGGCTTCTGGCATCGAGGGTTCCAGGCTCTATGCTGCAATACATGCTTCACACACTTTTCGGGAGTCTAGCTATGTTGTATTCTTCTATGATCGCTGTCTTTCACCAAACTTTTCAGAGCTTCTATCATCACGGCAACGGCGAACATGCTTCGACGGTGGAGAGCCGAGATATGGACCTTCTTGACCCGTTTCATCCGTGGTAGAGATCAGACCATCCCACTCGTTGCCCGGTGCATGCTTTCGTTTAATAAGAACAGGTCGGGTCCACATGGTCCCATAATTTCCTTTGCCGGCTGTACCGGGATGAGGGTGAAGGTCGGCTTCAAGGACGAGGCCGGTAGCTTCTTCCTAGAGAATATAAGCGGGATTGACTCTGATTGTGACCATTTTCCACCGCATTCTTTTTGTCGTGCGATGTTATAACTTGACTGGGTTGTTGGCCAGAACCCATAATCCCTCTGCTTCAGTCATGACAAGCCCGTCCTGATTCACGATTTGACCTCTGGACTGCCACTTGCGACCTTCTCTTCCTACCAGCCAGCATTTGACGATTACGTCGTTTGGCGTCGGTACAGGAGCACGGTAAGTGACATTGAGTCCGGCTGTGTAAAGAGACTCTCTGGCTCCAACAAGATGTTGGTGGTGAAGCATCACACATAGACCCATCATCTCGTCGAGAATGGCGCAGGCAACCCCTCCATGGATAGTGGCCGGATGACCGTCAATACCGGGGCGGCCCAACCGCAGCAGCATAATGCAGTCGGGATTCTCTGGGACTTTCACGACTTGTTTATGACCTTGTCCTATCTTCAATGTGCCCTTGGGACTGTCTTGGGCAAAGGGAAAGTCTTTCAATTGCAGTGTGACCAAGTACGGGATCGTGGTGGGAGTGGCAACCGTCCGAGAGAAGAAATAATCTTCACCGTCATCTTTGAGGACGCGGGAGTAGGTAGGTATGGCTTGGTAGAGAGGATTGGAGAGGTACTTGTTGGTAAAGTCGACCGAAGCGAAATGTTTACGGGCTTCTTCGGGGACATGGTGGGCAGTAATGAACTTGTCCATGAAATCCATGTCTTGACCCATGGTGGTAGTAGGACCGGTGTCACCTGCCGCGCATCATACAGTCTCACAAAGCAAAGAGGCTGGAGACAGTAGTGTGAAGCTGTAGAACTATCCTCGTCAATTCCAAGTTCATGGTTGCGGAACTCGTACGGCGGACAAGAGTACCTCGGTACAGGAGAATGTGCTGTCCCTCGACCAGCTTGGCCGAAGTGGAACTGACGGCCACCTAACAGTCATGATATGCATGGATGGCCATGGCACTTGATGGTCGACGTGGACCTCGTCGAAGGTGTTGGAAGATGGAGGCATCTGAGTGGTAGATTCAGCAGCTTATCCGCTGCCTGGACTGGTCGCCAGCGCCGAATGGAGGATGCGATATGGGTATGATTGGAGCGGCTGTTAATGTGTTTTAGAGGTGCGGGTATGAGCTGGAGCACCCACGAATAGCGGCCATGGGCTGGTCTTTAGCTGCCACGCAACCCTGTCCTTGCCTGTGGGTGCCAGTGCTTGTCCTGGTCCGTTAGCTTCAGATAGCATTTCATCGGATTCACCTCAACTTCTCTTGCGCCGACAAAATAAAAAGCCACGACCCAGCACTCTGCCAGCCATACTTCTGGCTCGATCATCCGTGGTTTCATCCTCACCCGTAGCAACCGCACCAAATACCCAACCTCTTCTCCGTACGAGTGATAAAGGTAGCTATTAACCCCGGTTGCTGTGTTGCCGCAGCTGCATGTCACTCGTCCATGTGCATTGATCACTTTCCCGTCCTTCCGTTTGCTCCACGGCAGCTCGCCTTCCTTCCCAGCACTGCATTCACCTTTTTCCCCCTCCACTGCACAATCATCTGCATTCTGCCTCCATCATTCTCTGTTACCAAGCATCCATTGACAACTGGCATCTCAAAGCAGACAGCTCGTCTTCTACCACCATGATGATGTCCAGGTTCATCCTCGCAGCTTCGGCTCTTGTCGCCGTCGCTCATGCGCAGACTCTCGAGACCTCCAGCGCATCTTCAGTTGCTGCCACCTCCACCGTCTCTCAGGTGATGCCTCCAGCGGCCACCGCTTCCTTCAACCCTGCAGGAATTAGCTCCACCGATGCATGTAAGAGCAGGCCTTGGAGACATTTGACAAACGAATACTGACCTCGAGCAGTCAACTGGTGCCATGCGCAGCTGAACACTTGCCCGTACATCTGTGGTGGGAGTGCTTCTCAGAATTCATGCGACGATGTAAGTCGAGGCCCCTCATCTTTGACAAGCTTTAAACTGACTGCCCATCAGACCACCTTCACCTACAGCTGTGTTTGTGCGAATGGAACCGTGCCGGACTGCACCGCCTTTACGCAGACCCTTCCCTACTTCATCTGTCAAGAGACCTACATCCAGTGTATCAACAACAACCCCAACGATGCTCAGGCTCAATCAGTCTGCGCTGACAACGAGCAATGTGGTACTCGTAATGCGACTGCCGAAGCTCTTGCTGCCAGCTCGGCTGCCGCTTCTTCCACAGCTGCATCCACTTCCTCTGCGGCCTCAAGTGCCTCCAAAACTCAATCTGGCTCTGCAACCGGTGCCAGTGCCTCAGCCTCAGCCTCAGCTACCGAATCTGGAAACGCTGCTGTTGCCATGACTCAACATCTGACAACCGGAGCTTTCGCAGCTGTCCTGATTGCCGCATTCAAGCTCCTCATCTAGAAACTTACCACATCCTGAGCTCCTCCGCAGCACCCTTCCCTTCGACTCGATGGTAATATTGGACATACTCTTTCTCTCGGGCTGTGGAAAAGGTACGAAGGGACAACAAAAAGGACACAAACCCAACAGACTAATATTAGTGACGGGGCGATGGCATGCACATGGTTGACATGACTTGGGCATTGAATTATGGTGGAATAAGTGACTTCAACGAGCGATGATTTACGTGTTTTGTGAGCGTTCTGCGATTGCTTCACCGGGGCAAAAGCAACTTCAATCCTTTAGCGTGCGTGTATTTTTGCCTGTGCAGAAACAGCTGATATGCGCATTGGAGGAGAGCCGATAGAGTGCTTGGAACTAATAATACGATTGCTGCGACGAAGTAGAGAAGCTCTTGTCTTTTTCTTTTCTTTTCTTTGTGCACGGATCTACATTGGATCTTCGTGTGATGGTCCTGTTCCCACTTTTATGATGCCCATCTCGTGTCTGAGCGGAGATCCTGTCACCTCACGAGCCACACAAGGCTGTATCACAGCCTCGTCGAGAAGATATGACGAGTGAGGAGAAATTGCTATTTCCATTCGTCCATTCTCCCCTCATCGACTACCTGCATGCTCTGATATACCAGTTTGTATAAGTATTATACACTCTCAAGTTGTAGTAACAAAAGACAGGCGCAAGTGGATCGGAATCCATTGGTCAACCGAGCTCGCAATCAACATCACAGTCGGGTGGTGTGATCTAGTATCCACGCCAGAAAAGGGCGAAGGACTTTGCTCTGATATATATCCTGTGTGTAAACGGTATATATCCCAGGACCCTGATTTCCCCCGAGGTTCATAGAGAATTGGTAAATACACGCTGACACGCGGTATGAAGTTTCATCTCCCTCTTCCTCACTTTGGACATCCCGTCATGCGTGCTTTGCGGTATCACGGAATCAAAGACTTGCGCCTGGAGCACGATGTGCCCGAACCGAAATGCGGGGAGGAACAGGTCAAGATAAAGCGTTAGTATCCTCGTCCATCCTGACGGAGAAGATGCAAGTTATGGTATAACTTATGCTGATGGCGAGAATGTGAGGTGTAGCCGCGTTCTGTGGGATCTGTGGGACCGATTGTAAGTTGTACGCTTTTCTCCTCTACGCTATCATGAAATCGCGGCCTGGCCATGCAATCAGATGGGTGGCTGTGGCACGCCGTGGGTACTGAAGTGGGAAGTGAAGTGCTCTGATCAGACTGTCCACGCGGGTATCTGGAGTGCAGAAGATAGTGGTGATGGCAGGAGCACGACTGACTAGTGATACACAGTACACGAATATTCCTCTCCGACATTTATTCCGGCCAAAGACGCGCCGCACCCAGTGACGAAAGAGTCTATGCCCATTACCATTGGTCATGAGTTCGTAAGTCTTCTTACCCTGTGTCTCCGCTTTGACCTCAGAAGCACGACCAAAGTGCCAAACGAATTTTCGAAGAGCTTGATAAGGCGAGGCTGATGTTAAGAGATGTGTAGAGCGGCGAAGTGGTCGAGATTGGCTCGAAAGCGCACAACCCGTCGAATTTGAAAGTTGGCGATAAGGTCGCCGTCCAACCCACTGTGGCCTGCTTCTCCTGCGGACCCTGTCACGAAGGAGCAATCAATTGCTGTGACGGAGCAGGTTTTATCGGCCTTAGTGGTGGCGGAGGCGGGATGAGCGATTTTGTCTGTGTCGACCCCCAGTTCGTCTTCAAGTTGCCCGCCGATACCGGGTTGGATGTTGGTGCGCTGGTCGAGCCTCTAGCCGTCGCGTGGCATGCTGTCGATCAGTACCCGGTCACGCCAGATACGCAGGCGATAGTCATGGGCGCCGGACCGATCGGCCTAGGTGTGATACAGTGCCTCAAGGCGCGTGGCGTGAAGACGGTGATTGTGGTCGAGATGGCGAAAGAGAGACAGAACTTTGCGAAGCGCTTTGGCGCGACCCATCTGATTGATCCAACAAAGGAAGATGTGGTGAAGAAGGCAAAAGAGATATGCGACGGGCAAGGACCTCATGTGGCGCTCGATGCGGCGGGTGTTCCGGCGAGTATCAAGAGTGCGGCGCTGGCTGTGAGAGCGAGGGGAACTATTGTCAATGTCGCGATTTGGGAGAAGGAGGTAGGTCGGACATCACAAGAAGGGGAAACGAGAAGACAAGTCGGTGAAAGCTCTGCTGACGTGATGTCGATAGGTGCCTTTCCAGCCGAACAGTTTGGTGTTTGGCGAAAAGAAATACGTCGGCGGTAAGTCCCTACGACAAGACCACAAGCTCCCCAACCTGCATCGTCTTGGGACTGACGTGGGATTAACTAGTGCTGGGATATCTACAGAAGGATTTTGCCGGTGTGATCAAAGCTCTTGGAGACGGAAACCTCAACCCGGAGAAGATGATTACGGGTAAAATCAAGATTGACCGAGTGCCAGAAGACGGGTACCGCCCATTGATCGAAGAGAAGGACAAGCATGTCAAGATATTGGTGGATTGTCGAGCATAAAAGCCCTGGAGATACAGTTTAAGTTCCCATGGTAAATGAACTGTTCTCATTGTCATATCGAGTCTGATTTCTGACAATATCCTTGATCCCGGCTACCTGCTTACCTGGTACATAGCCGGTAGCTAACACCAGTTTTAGATGTCGCACCTCGATACTCCTGCTGGGATACAACATTTCAAGGCTCATGCCCTCAAACCATCGACCTGATAAGGTAGCGGGGCGTCCTTCTCCGTCCATTACCGTAAAACTTCTGGGTTGTGCACGGGTGGAACCATTCCATTGATCCTCCAGTTGTCGGCAGGATGCTCGTAAATGAACTCCCACTTGAACGACTTCTCTCCCAAGATCGGCCGCACAATGTCGTCGACGGCGGCAATAAAGCTCCCGCGCTGTTCCTCGGACTCAAAGCGACGAGCGGCGTGGTCGATGTGGAAGAAGATGCAGTTGTGAGGTGATTTGCCCCCAGAGTAGTACCCGCCGCCCTCGGCAGAGAACTCGTTGAAGAAGACATTAACCCAGAATGCCGGGATGCCAAGTTCAGTGTAGAGCTTGGTGATCTTCATTGCGAGGTCATCTTTCTGCTGACGGGAAAGAGACCCTCCAAGAAGCTAAAAGGTCCAACGAGGCATGGGTGAGAGATTGATGCGAGATTCAGGATACCAAGTTTGGAGAACTGAAGGTGACTGGCACAGTCATGTAGCCTAGAACTCGAGATCCCTGGCAAGTCGGGACAATTTATGCTCGACATTTCAGATCATCGACGGCTTCAGAGCGGGGGCTGAACCGAGGACATCGAAAGAGACAATGTTGATTAATACACGGCCACCCGACGTCCAAGCTTGCCAGGGAATGTCCGAGGCTGTTGCGCTCTATGGCCGAGGGCTGAACATACTAATCAGCTATGGCCGACATGATAAGAGACTGCTGGCATGAACCGATGGTAAGTCTCCTCCACGAAGAGAGACTCTACGCAGATTTCTTCTATGCCAAACATGCCATCTTTGCTGCGGGCGGACGTCTATGTCTCATCTCGTCTCCCAATTGCCATCAAACGTCTTGGGGAGTCGAGCGCCTTTTCTCCTATCTCCTGTACGCTGATTCAAGGACAAACCGAAGCAGTCCTGGTCGACACCCCGATCTCCATCTCGCAGACGGAAGATCTGGTCCGTTGGATTCTGGACACAGCACCGGGAAAAGATCTCAAGTATGCCTACATAACGCACGGTCATGGTGACCACTCTTTCAATTCCTGTTCTCAAAAAGCACTGGCCGAATGTACGGGCAATAACCACTCCTTCCGTCGTCAAGCACATGGAGACCCAGCTCACGCCCGCCAGATTTGAAGGTCTATGGCTCAAGTACTTCCCTGGCGACCAGATAGCTCAGCCACAGGTTCCTGCAGAGTCCACGGACTCGAACACTTTTCACATCGACAGACATGAGTGCCGTGCGGTGGAGGTCGGCCATTCGGATACCTACGACATGATGGTGCTCTATGTCCCCAGCATACACCTCGTTGTAGCAGGAGATGTCGTCTACGGCGATGTGCATCAATTCTTTGGAGAGGCAAACACGACCGAAAAACGCAAAGAGTGGCTGCGCACATTGGACACTTTCGAGAGCCTGAATCCGCACACGGTCATCGCCGGTCACAAGCGGGCAGGGACAGTGGATGGGACGTTCAATTTGCAATCGACCAGGGAGTACATCTTCGCATTCGAAGACGCCGTGAAGACCAGCTCGAAATGGGAGGACTTGTTTGCAGAGATCAAAGATCGATATCCTGGCAGAATCAACCTGCACGCTATCCTTGCACGTGCTCTTGTAGCCTTCCCTGCTCGCTAGAGGGTTGGTTGAGACAATTGACCAGGTATTGCCGTCCGATTTCGCAGACAAGACGCCCATTCATGTAGCATGGAGAGACTATGCCAGTACCTACAGCTTTGCCATGGATCATCCAGACTTACCTTCCGCACAAATCGACGAGAAGGTCTTCCTTGTCGACTTATACCACCTTCTCAGTCTTGGACTGGAAGAGATGTGTGTTATCGAGAGTTCAGAAATGCGGCATTTGACTAGTAAATGTGTCTATACAGGGGAATCGTAAAAAGACCGAAACCAGAAGTTGACGCTATTACCGAACCCACCCTTCCTTCCTCATCGACTGCCGAGTCCACTCCTCCAGCCTCTCTGCAAGCTTCCCATCCCTCGCCGGACCGCTCTGCCATCGTGGCTCCCCAAAGCGTCCGTGGATTTCGAGATACGTACCGCTCTGCTCCGCCTTCATATCCGGACTTGCGGCACAGAACAAACTGGTCCACGACCCCTTATCGGCAGGCATCATCAATCCAAAGATGCGTAAGACCGAGAAAACGCTCATGATGCTAGACCCCGACTCCCGCACTGACGTGGCGAGGTTCGTCTCAACCAGACCTGGATGCACGGACGAAACCCAGATCTCACCTTTCCCGTGCCGCGCATTGGCAGAGCCGGGGCCGTACGTCTTGTGCAGTGTCTTGGTGTGCAGTATGTTGGCGAGCTTGCTCTGTCCGTACCGCGTCCACGGGCCGCTATCCTTGAGTGATAGGTCCTTGAAATTGATGCCGCTTTTGGGTGCGCCCAAGTGGCCTGATGAAGCGAGGTTGACGATGCGCACGCTGCCGGGGGAAAGGGTTTTGGCCGTCCGCAGCATCAGAGGAAGCAGGTGCTCGGTCAAAACCCAGTGCGCGAGGTAGTTGGTCTGCCACTGAGCCTCGTGGCCATCTTTGGTCATCTCGAAGGGTGTCGCCATGATGCCTGCGTTGTTGACCAGGCCGTGCAGGGCTGTTTCGAGGGCGAGGAAGTGCTTGGCGGCCGCAACGACGCTGGTGAGGTCCATGAGGTCCATGTGCAGGAGGTCGATGTTGGCTGACGGGTGCGTTTTATTGATGCTGGCGATGGTTGCTGTGCCTTTCTCTGTGGATCGTGCACACATGTAAACGTGCGCGCCGTGTTCTGCTAGGTGGGCTACGGTGTAGTAGCCTCTGTGGTTTGGTGAGATTCGGGACTCACATTCGGGCTTCGTGGTTAGAGGAGAGACTTACATTCCAGAATTTCCACCTGTGACAATGAATATTTTGCCCTTGAGATCGGGGAGAGTGTCAGGATGGAAAGTCATGTTCGAATTGAATATCTGAGTCAATACTCTGGAGGTAAAGGTGCAATACGAGACACAGACCATTCAATGTCTTGTAGAATTCTTTGTTTTTGATGATACGAAAAGATGCGTCGACAGTGAGATGCTGCTACGATCTTTATATTGCTCTTATTGCATCGATACTTGCATCTTGAATGTTATTCCGAGCATCAGACATCGTGAGCAAGCTGCATGGCCCTGGACGTATTGGAGAGATGGACCAATAGGAGAATTCGTGGTCCTGGTCCATAATGTGAGCAGGCTGCATGACGCTAGACCTTCTCAAGTTAGACAATATAATGTTGGCCAATTATATGGTTTACTTTACTACCCCTGCCTGTCTGCGCCTCAGCTGCGGAATACAGTACCCAGAGACCAAGATCAGGTATCTTGGTAGGTGCTTGGTACTATCGGGTGTTAGGCATAGCAATTCATCCGTTCCCGAGTCTCAGACTCATCATTGTGAGCAGGCTGCATGAACCGCTCATTCATCACGAATTCCATCATCACAGCAATTCGAATGTCCGCTAGCATCATGCATAGTACGTGTCAGCCTGCAAATTCAACAGCGCCAGGCATCCAACTCGAGTCAATGCCACAATTGGCCGAGGTACGTACCAGGGCATCTATTCATTCAAACCACATGATTTGCTCACAGCGTACAGGCGATAACCAGGGAAGATGACTGGACTGGGACCAAGGATGCCGCAGCACGCAGACGGGCACAGACTAGACTCAACACAAGGGCATATCGTACGTAAGGCCTTGGTTTCTCTTTTGTCCAAATCAGGAGTCAGGATCAGTCCGATCTCTTCCCGCGGAGTACCTGATTATCGAAACTAAAGCCCAGTAGGAAAACGTAAGGCCCTAGCCAAGAAAGCCGAAACATCCAGTGCCGAAACCAGGACACTGATCAAGTCAGGAGCGCTGGTGGAATGCTGGGATATTGAGCAGCAATCCGTCTCAGTCGTCCCAGCATCCCGTATCAAGCAACTATATAATGCGAGAGATCCCTTGTTGCGAGAAAACCCTAGAAAAGAGCAGTTCAAAATCATCTTTCCCCTATGTCCCGACCACCTCATCACTCTCCTCCAATACAATGCTCTCCGCGCCCTGGCCGTCAACCGCTCTCTAATCTCGGGCATCCTCGTCACGCCGCTCGACTGTGATGGCGAAGAGGAAGTTATCCACGTCATCCCCTACCCTACCGAGCCCGGACTACTCCCTTCAACACTGCTGCCCACCACCCTTCAGCAGACGGTACCGCACTGCGACTGGATCGACCTGTTCCCGTCTCCCGAGGGACGAGACCGCCTGATCTTGGCCGCCGGCACCTTCGACGAGGACGAGCTGTGGGCCGACTGCATCGGCGGGCTGTATGAGGGCTTTCCTGACGACGAGATCGTGCGACGCGGTATCATTGCGTGGTCGCCGCCCTGGGACATCGCGGGGTGGGAGATGTCGGAAGGGTTTTTGAGGAAATGGAGCTGGCTGGTTAAAGGGTTACCGGGGGCGTTAGAGGCGACGAATCGGTGGCGGATGGAGAGAGGCGAGGAGCCATTTATTTATGATGACTGCACTACAGCTACTCCGTAAGGCTCGACCAACCAATCATGGTGAGAGTAGGAGGAGAAAATAGAGAATATCGTTCCTTCGCGTCTTTCTTGGGCAGCGATAAGGCTGTAAGGCTGCCATCCCGTGCCAAGCAAGTGAAGACTGACGTCTGCGGAGAACCTGTTTTCAGCCCAGGAGGACATCGTGGACATCCTCACAGGATTGTGGGGTCATCTGCAGCAACAAATCCTTCCATCTCACGGCCTCCCCTTCTCCCTCGCCTTACCTCGTATCCAATATCCTCAACTTCCAGGTCTTTCCTTCGACTTCTCAGGATGGCCGACTCCCACCCTACGGGCGCACCGCTAGAACAGCGCGAAGAACAACTCGAGTCAGAATCCGAGACCGAGGAACAACCACAAGATGGCACCGAAGGCGCACAGGACCAAGCAACTTCGACAGCCTCAAAACAAAAGAAGAAGAAAAAGAAGTCAAAGAAGTCGAAAATAGTCTCTGCCCTTACTGGCAATAAATCCTCCGAACCCGCAGAATCCTCCTCCTCCCAGCCTGCCTCGAAATTGTCCAACGACCACATCAAGCAGCTTCTCGAGATGAACCCCACGCTCAAAGGCGAGCTAGCAGGAATGCCAACCGAAAAGGCCGCCGAAGCTCTCAGAAAGATGGATCTGCAGGAGCTGCTGAGCGGAATGTCGCTGAACGGCAAGAACCAGAAAGACATGGCCTCGTACAAATTCTGGGCCACACAGCCTGTCCCTCGCTTCGATGAGAGACCAGAGGCAGAAAAGCCCGACGGTCCTATCAAAGAGGTCATCCCGGAACTGGTGCCCAAGACTGCCGCTCCTCTACCTGAAGGCTACGAATGGGTCGAGCTCGACCTGAGCAACGATGCGGAGGTCAAAGAAGTATACAACCTGCTCTCGTTACACTATGTCGAGGACGATCACGCCATGTTCCGATTCAACTATTCTGCTGTCTTCCTCGACTGGGCGCTGAAATCCCCGGGCTGGAAAAAGAGCTGGCACATAGGCGTTCGAGCCAAAGGACCCAGCCGCCTACTTGTCGCAACCATATTTGGCATTCCCATCAAGCTCCGAATACGAGAAAATGTCCTCGACGTCGTCGAGATCAATTATATGTGTGTCCACAAGAAGCTGAGGTCACGCAGACTAGCACCGGTGCTCATCAAAGAAGTTACGCGAAGATGTCACTTGGAAGGAGTCTACCAGGCTATTTACACCGGCGGAGTTGTCTTGCCAACACCCGTCGGGAGCTGTCGCTACTTTCACCGCAGTCTGGACTGGCTGAAACTGTACGAGGTCGGCTTCTCTCCACTTCCGCCAAACAGCACGGCTGCCAAGATGATCGCGCGCAACCAGTTACCTCCTAACCCAAGCACGTCCGGATGGCGCGCCATGCAGGAGAAGGACATTGAACCAGCCTTGGACCTGCTGACGCGATACTTGAAGCGGTTCGATTTGGTCCAAGAGTTCAATCGCGCCGAAATCGATCACTGGTTCTTCAACAGACAAAAGTCCGAGGATCAAGTCGTGTGGTCGTTCGTCGTTGAAAAAGACGGCAAGATTACGGACTTTGCGAGCTTTTACTGCCTCGAGAGCAGTGTCATTGGTCCGATGAGTCAAAAACACGAAAAGATCCGCGCAGCGTATTTGTATTACTATGCTACAGATCAGGCTTTCAATCCAAAGGAAAAGGGATTGAAGCCGAGACTACAGCAGATTGCACAGGATTTGTTGATTGAAGCGAAGAAGGTGAGCTCCTGCCTGTCCTTGGGATGGGGATTGGACGCTAATAATGGACCAGGCCAAATTCGATGTGTTCAATGCGCTGACGCTGCACGATAATCCCATGTTCCTGCAGGATCTGAAGTTCGGTGCTGGTGACGGACAGTTGCATCACTATTTATACAATTGGCGGACGAAGCCAATTAATGGTGGTGTGAACGAGAAGAATATGCCTGATGAGTCGAAGAGGGGCGGTATTGGAATTGTGCTGCTGTGATTGTTGGACAGATCCAGTATTGCGTTATGAATGGAAATGAACTAATTTCTTCAGTGTATGGTGCAGAAGGAGTGGGAGATCTCGGAGATGCGGGAAGCGCAGGAAAAGAAGAATAGTCGGCATGACACCATTTGCAGGTCTCGGTATCCTGTGCGAATCCCGAGAGTCATTTAGGATGTAACAGGATACTCCCAAGCTTAACAGCCAGGGAAGTCGGATGTGCTTGAGCTGTCAAGACGGGCTTTTTGCATAGGCCATATTCACACATCAAGTGTCTCCATTGCTTGTATCCTTTCAGACCTGTCTTCGAGAACGATCCCCTTGTGCTCAATAGCTCCATCCTCTCGCCCTCTGATGGCCGTCCTTGTGTCCATGTCACTCTGTCCACTACAGGAGCAGCATGAAAGTCCTTTTGTACAAGAGCCGAGTTGCCAAGTCCATAATCCTTCTGGCGTCTTTCCCTTGTGCTCCGGTGGCATTCCTCACATGCCAGCATCGCGCCCTAGTCAGTCGTGCAGCCTGCATGGGGTCTTTGGTTCGTCGTAAGCTATCTTGCCTGACGCAAGCTGGTTCTGGGACGGTGGTATTTGTAACCCACTGATATTGCCGCCAACGCTTTCGTTGCCCAGCTTTCACGAAGGAGCCATTCGAGTCGTTCGACGCGGCGCTTGTGTCCTTCTGTAGCTGTAATTACACAACCATTTCTTCACTCGTCTCCTCAAAAGCCTCATCTATTTCCCTTGCCTCTGTTTATGTTTCGGGTTCTTATCACAGATGATGAAGACGCGATTCTTGCGCCGGACAGCCTGGGTGAGGAAATGGGTGTTAGCAATTTATCTCGTCACTGGGGGGCTGTTCGCCGGGGTGAAAGGAGTATTCTTGGGGATCTGGTACCTTGCAGCCTTCACATAATCTCTTGACCGAGGAGCGTGTCTTCATTCCTCGCACTTGATTTGCTAATGACAGCGTGCATTGTGAGACTGGCGACCGTGACTGAGGACGCAATGAGCTTTGGAGAGCAGTGCTGAATGTGCTTCGAGGAATGGTGGTGGAGGTGCTCAGGAATCGTGTTTGTGGGATCAAGGAGCCGAGAAGTGGCAGGCGACTGCGGAGGGTGTGGTAGAGCATCTTGCCGGCTCTTAAGTGATCGGCTGGGGGGTTCGTAAACGGGCTGATGAACTGGCTTGATGGTGGATTTGAAGTTGTGAAAGTTCCTGTCCTATCCGCAGCTTGAGGTCGTGGAGTTGAGTACTTTACCGTAGTCTATACGGTGGATCTTAATCCACACCCGTGGTCCTACGTGGCCTTGGCATCTCAAGCATTGTGAAATCTACTTGGAGCTCACGTGGGTACTCACCTAGACCGATGCCGCTTTTATCACCATCTGCTCGCGACTCAACCCTCTTCGCACCTCTTCTTACCCTTGGACCCACGCTTCAACCCACGCTTCAACCTACCCGCGCCTTGACGGTCTAATTCCTGTTGCAGTCCCCTTGCACGTCTCTTCCCGGGACTAGACCTACTATTGGCGAAACTTGGTGGACTCCCATTTTTGGATCTCTGTGGTTTGACTTCTGCTCTTCCGGTCCCCTTCTGCACTCCCCCCTTTCTCCTTCGACTCTGCAACCTCACGTATAAAATGGCGTCCATTCCACGTCGGGGCCTGCTGGCCGCGAATTGCCTTCTCGACTACCGCACCCTTCAGCCATGACTGCAGCCATCGTTTGGGTCTCGATTGCGTGCACGTGAGGTTCGTTGATTTTGATATCAAGTGGCTGCGCAGTCATGCGACGGAGTTGATTTGTGGTCCGGAGAACTACCAATTGGCAAATCCTAAATATTATGGCAACGCCTACAGTTACTCATGCACTCACCATCATGGGACTGCAACGATGGGAACTCTATGCCGGACATCTAACAGCGTCCAAACCCCTTGGAGAACCTCCCGATCGTCATATGACACAACTGGGCGGGACTGGCAAATATCAATACTTTAGAGTCAGCTAAAGCCGAGGGTGCACGACTCGTGACGAGGGGCTAGACTCCGGCTACTCTGGGAGAGTTTGGAAGCTGGCTATTGGGTCAAGCCTACCTAGGTACTGTGTTCGCTAATGTGACACCCAGTATGCGTATTGCACTAGTAAGACGAGCCAGTCGTTGAAGCTTTCCAAAGGCCTTGAAGCTACCGCATAGCCGACCACGGCTTTCAAGGCTGTGAGATCACACCAATCAGACCCGCTGAAGATGTATCCGAAGGATTATCCGACAACCGACGCAAAGGGATCTACGTCCCCTCTCCAAAGTTGTGAAAAGGTTGTACCTTGAAGCAGGAACGACTCGGAATTTGCCCGCCCGGCTTCAGTATATTACCGGGCGGGGAGTCATACAAATGCTGCCGGAAACAGTCCAACAGCTCATCTCTCCTTCTCATGTTCGCTGACACCTGGGGTGGGAAAACTATCCAAAACATCTGGTAAACAACGCCGATTAGGCTTCTTGTTACCTTGCTTCCACTCGCAACTCGTTTCTTATCACAATGAAGCGCTTTTGGGGCCTTCGTGGACGCTGGCTGAACGCCGCCATATGGGCTTTGGCCATGTTTGCGATCATGATCTTTGGTTACAACCAAGCCGTGGCCGGCGGAGTCCTCACCACGGCGTCCTTCAACAGGCAATTCCCCGAGATGGATGTGATTGATGCAACGGGGCCCCAGAAGCATTACAACTCCACTATCCAAGGTAAGGGCGTACCGGCAACGATCAGGATATCTGGTGTGTTTGATAATTAACCGTTTCCACAGGCACCGTTATCGCCCTCTACACCCTGTGTGGCACATTTGGGGCTCTAGCCTGCACATTTCTAGGCGATGTTCTCGGACGACGGGGCACGATCTTTCTGGCGACCGCAGTCCAGATGGTCGGCGCCATCCTGATGGCATCCTCGTTTTCCTTTGCGCAATTCATTGTTTCCCGCATCGTCGTGGGCTTGGGGACGGGCGGTATCATTGCAACCGTCTCGGTCTGGCAGTCTGAGCTCTCCAAGGCGGAGAGTCGTGGTGAACACGTATCAGCGTTTGGCATATTTTGCGGCCTCGGCCTGGTACTGGCTTTGTGGCTCGACTTCGGTTTCTCCTACTACTCCGGGTCGGTGTCATGGCGCTTGCCATTCGCATTTGAAGTCGTCCTCTCTGTTATCGTCTTAGCCTTCATCTTTACCCTGCCCGAATCTCCTCGCTGGCTAATAAAGATGAACCGTGTGGAGGAGGCGCGTGAGATCATCGGTCTGCTCTACAACATCGACCCACTCGACGATGAGGTACAGAAAGAGATTCGCGATGTCGAGTCGGCGCTCGAGCTCGCTGGGACTGTGTCTCTCAAGGCTTTGTTCAAAATGGGACCTCAGAGAACGTTTCATCGAGTTGTGCTGGCCGCGAGCGTGCAGATCTTCCTTCAAATGACTGGTAAGTCATTTCATATACGTTTTTAAATCCTGTTTTGGGTTCTTTATCGGCATGCTGTCAAATCTGTTTCTTCATTCAGTGGACAGACCTGGCTAACAAATTCATCAGGTGTCAATGCAATCACATATTACGCCTCCTCCATCTATGAATCCGACCTGCACTTCGACGCGACACTCTCTCGCATCCTCGCCGCGGCGTCACAATTCGCCATCATCCTGGGCTCATGTCTCTGTTCATGGACAGTCGACCGCTTTGGCCGACGCAAACTGATGCTGTTCAGTTCTAGCAGCATGGCCGTCTGTATGGCCTGCCTGACAGGACTAGTGTCGAACCCGAACAACAGCTCAGCCCTCAAGGCGGCCGTCTTCTTCCTGTTCCTTTATTACGTCGTCTACACGATTGGCTTCTTGGGAATCCCGTTCCTGTACGCTTCGGAGATCGCCCCGGTGCACCTGCGCGCCGCGGTCTGCGGCATATCCACGGCTGTGTCGTGGCTGTTCAACTTCCTGGTGGCCGAAATCACGCCTGTGGCCTTCACGGACATCGGGTACCAGTATTTTATCGTGTACGCGGCGCTCAACGCGGCCTTTGTGCCCATAATCTTCTTCCTTTTTCCAGAGACCGCGGGCCGCAGCCTCGAGGAGATGGACGAGATCTTCGCCGCATCAAAGTCCATCTTCGATCCCGTGCGAGTGGCACGCAAACTGCCCCATCGCCACCTCGACGAGTTCTTGCGCCAGGAGGAGACTGTTGCCCAGGTGGAGCCCAAGGGTTCGACCGGCGAGGGTGAGGCCGTCCAGCATGTGGAGAATCCGGAGAACCTGGATTTGCCCTCCACGGAGAAGAACGAGGTGTGATTCCTTGCCAGAGACTTCAGATTAGCATAGAAGGATGGGGAAAGGTTTTGGAGGTGGTTGGGCAAAGCGAAAAGGAGGGGAAACGTTCCGGAAGTTTGAGTCCTTGAGAAATGAAGATGCCGGTGAGCCGGATGATCTGCACTATGATGGAGAATGGAGATATTACCTATGTAAGTGCATCATGCAGTAGTTACAATGTACTGGAGCCCGGGCCGCATAGATCGCGTGACTTCTCCAGTGGCCATAGCAGCAAGTCCACCTCGAGCTCCTCACCAGGTCTCTAGGACCACCTTAGGCTGTTATAGAGACCTACCAAAAGGATAACCAACCTTGGTACGTACGGAACAAGACCACGGAAAACAATGGCAAGACTGTACCTAAGCTACATCAACCCCTAACCCGAGAGACAACGGAGCCATAACAAGCCTTTACTAAGCTTCTCCAATCCGCGCGGACCCAAGGGGCTGGGGGAGAGGAGGGAGCGCCAATGGCCACACTAGCCATAGCGTCCCGCCTAAATTTCGCCCCCACGAGCAGTGAGTCAAGGGTGATCGCTCACCCGACGCGCGCGAGCCACGGGGTCAGCACTGTAAGGGCGGCATCACCCTGTTTCCCATTTGGGGGTTGAGTCGCCAGTAGTTAAACCACACGTGACCATCTCTTGGCATCTCGTGAACTTTCGGCGGACGTCAATCTGAACCTCACCTCCCTTTGCAACACTGCACTCTCCAGTCCAGTCGTGCGTCAGCACATCAAGCCCTATTGTCAGGCAAGACACTGCACACTACAACAGGCCAGACAACGTATAATACATAATACGTTTCTGAGCACGCGGTGACCACTACACACACATGGGATTGTCTCGATGTGTCGTCCTCTTGGACAACATCAAGATGCTGGAGGGTGTCTGCTATGGGGTACCCCTGTCGGGCATTTGGCTTCTGAAGGTGTGTTTCTCCCGGACCGGTACATGAATGCTATCACTGTAAGAAGGCCTGGTTACGATGGAGGCTTTATCCAGCACATCGGCCTCTGAACACTTGTTTTGTACAGCGTGGTTCTAGTGGCTATCTGCCTCGTAGGTCTTGATCTGGGCTGGCGAGCTCCTCATGGGGATTCACAACGCAAGGAAGCAATCGCGACAGTGTCATCTTTCCGCTCACTCCAGGAACATGAAAGACTGCTTTATGTGGGAGTACATCTCCATCATGTTCACTTGTCACAGCACCGTTCGTACTGAAACCCTCCTGTTTGCTATTTATTACCACACTCACGATCGTTCCGCGGTAGGCGTCACCCTCACCGACGCCCATTCACTACCTGCTCTTGGCACAATGGAACGCAACCTCTCCCACCCACAAAAGCTTCACATTTCCCAAATATTTCACATCTTCAGACTTATTTAGCGCCGGATACACCCGCCCATCTCTTCACAGACTCTCCGAGGTTTAGCCAGCATCAAACACACTTGAATCACTTCTTTCAACATGTCTCTTTCAAGCAGCACCCTCAAGCAACAGGCAGACCGAGATCTCGAGGTTTACGCAGAAGCAGCAATGAGGGCGATTCGCCCAGAGAATCCGGCCGATGTTCGCATCCTACTGGGCGACATTGTCTCCAGATACAGCCGCACCAGCCGCAATGAGGCCATGAGAAGCATCCTACGGGATCTCCGACACCATTTCGACTTGGACGCATTTGTGGACGCTGTCTGGCTCAATGAGCAACTCGACCCGCCTGCCGCTGCTCCCATCACACCAGCCACCGCTCCTCTTTCTCCGCCACCTGGTGCTGGTCCTTCTTCTCCTCCTGCTGCGTCTCCTGCTGCTCGCCTTTCTGCTTCTCCTCCTTCTCTTCCTCCTCCAAATACCACCAGAGCACCCACCAGAGGCAATGTGGGCGCTACCGAGAGGGGCCGAGCCCTTGCAAACTCAGACCTTGCCCTGGGACCAAGCCGGCGTCGCAGACAACCAAGCCCGGCTTTCGATGAGGAGACCCTCGAGGAGACAAAAGTGAGGGAGCGGGCCGAACGATACCAAGCGCCTACCATGGCCATCGACTCTGGACCCTCCGACGCCAGACCACCAGCTAAACGCCCTCGACCAGACAATAGCAATGCGGAGATCGACAAGAAGAAGGGTGAACGGGCGGCAGGGCCGTCGAAGAAGACATTGAAAGGGAGACAGAGAGAGTGGCGCTACGTCTGCGATGTGAAGGGATGTAACACAAGCCCGTATGGAGCAGGGGACTTTCAGGCCCATATGAGGAACAAGCACGGGCGTCGTAATGGCTGGAAGATACACTGGGTTAATCCTCCTGAGGATATGTTTTGGATTGCGAAGGATGAGGATGATGAGATTTACACCGGCGAAATGCGAAAAGCTTGAGAAGACAGCCGAGAGAGCGGCATCATACGCATGCATTCTAGATAGAGAATGCGAGAATCATCCCCCTGCAACCCCAGAACTGACGCTGAGTTGCCGTAAGCATCATCATTTTGTGCGTATGGGTCTTCGCGTAAATGTCATAACGGCCTCAGGCACGAAGATCCTGATACCACCACATTTTTACCAAAATGACACCTACTATACCTTGTATAATACCTAACTCATGCGGGGTACTGTTGCGAGCTCGCCGAGAAGGGCACAACTCGAACAAATACCTAGGTATCGAAACTGCCCCAACTCCAAGAAGTCTGGGCAAACAGACACTGCGTACGCGTCCCACAGAGTCAGTCTCTTGGCAGAAGGAGTAACATGGCGGCCTAAGCTACTACATGACTTCTAGAACACGAGCGGTGATCATCCTCCGTCAACAAGATATTGAGATCTTAAGGTCAAGGACCGAGCGTCAGCATTGACTTCTGCAGACTTTGCGTGATTTCCCAACAACCACAGCCATTGTAAATAACATGACGTCCAGCGCAGTCCAAGGTCACTGCGACCCCCAGTTCGACGAAATCAAGAGGCTCTTCCAGGGATACCTTGACTCGGGCGCCGAACTGGGTGCCTCCATCACTGTCAACGTCGCAGGCCACGATGTCGTCGACCTGTACGGCGGCTGGGTCGACTCGGCCCATTCCAAGCCCTGGCAGCAGGACACGATAGTCAACGTCTACTCGACGACCAAGGAAATCACATCCTTCGCGGCGCTACTGCTCGTCGACCGCGGCCAACTGGACATCAACGCGCCCGTGGCGCAGTACTGGCCGGAATTCGCGCAGAACGGCAAATCCAACATCTTGATCCGACACCTCCTCTCGCACACGTCCGGCGTCGCAGGCTGGCAGGAACCCGTGACCGTCGACGACGTGCTCGACGTGCCCAAGTCCACAGCCCTGCTCGCCGAACAGGCACCATGGTGGTCGCCACCAGGCACGGCGGCAGGCTACCACAGTCTGACGTACGGCCATCTGATCGGCGAAGTCGTCCGACGCATCACGGGCAAAACGCTGGGCCAATTCATGACGGACGAGATATGCAAGCCGCTAGACGCCGACTTCCAACTCGGCGCCCGCGAAGAAGACTACGCACGTGTATCCGACGTCGTCCCACCACCGGTGCCAGCTACACTGCCGGTCATGCAGGCCGGATCGATCAAGTACAAGGTCTTCACCAACCCTGTGCTGGACAGCAACGGGGCCAACACACGGGCGTGGCGACAGGCCGAGATGGGCGCGGGGAACGGCCATTCGAACAGCCAGGGCCTCGCGCGGATCTTGTCCGTCATATCCCTGGGCGGGAAGAAGACGCGAGATGATGATGGGACGGGGACGAGGACGACGCCCTTCCTTTCGCCCAGCACCGTCGACTTGATTTTCCAAGAACAGTTCAAAGGCACCGATCTGGTCATCGACCTGCCCGTGCGTCTCGGTGTGGGCTACGGACTCACCAGTCCACAGGGCGATACGATGCCGGATTTCCTGCCGCCGGCGGGCCGCGTGTGTTTCTGGGGCGGCTACGGTGGGAGTGTCGGCATCATGGACCTGGACAGGAAGTTGACCATCACGTATGCCATGAACAAGATGGAGAACGCCGGCATGGGGAACGAGAGGAGCATCGCGTACGTCAGGGCCGTGTATAGGGCTATGTCGTAGGGTGGTCAAAGGCTGCGTAAGACGAGCGCTTACCTCGGAGGCTATGCTTCACGAAGATGTCGTTTAGGGAGTAGCTGCTAGTCAGTCTCTGGACCACATGCGTAGTCAGCAGTGTGCTGGCAAGATTGGGAGCAGTTATTGCCATCTAAGGGTTCACTTACAATGGAATCCCCACGATCTATTGTACCCAAATCGCACATACTACGCTTGCATCGCCTCTGCCTATGTCTCTACCTCTGTCCTCAAAGGTAATTGTAATTGTATATTACATGGACTTGAACATATACATCCCGCCAAACGCCATCGCAAAGCCCTGCTTTTTCGCTTCGAGCGGAGATCTAGTAAGACAAACATTATGCATAAAAGTGCAATCTACCATGCCTTCTGAACATCACGCCACGCCGTAAACCGAGGACTCTTTGCTTCCTTGCCTCGGCGGCGACCGACGCGTATGGTACAAGATGACCCTCGGGCAGAGTGTCAAGCCAGACCTCCTCAGACAGTACTCGTATCTGCGTCAAGATGGAGTAACCATTCGGGAGATTCCAAGCACATGGGATAGCCCTGGTTGAGAAAAATCCCTCGGTAATGGCGCCAGTTGTGCTTGGGACCGGAACATGGCTGCTCCTAAAAGCTGTCCAGACGAGACCTTAAAGCCGGAGGTACTGAAACAGGATTCTCGTACTGGACGAGCTCATTAGGGAGTGATGGGGAGTTGAATGGACCCTTCAGTGTGGCTGCAGTGTGACGGCTGTTTCTCCATATGCCTCGGCTTCGACGCTGCCATTGCAGTCATCTCACCGACCCCCTAAAACAACCACGATGTTTGAGGCGCTCTATTTCTTGTTCCTTTCAGCTTGAGCCTTTTGGTACTTCGCAACCAATTCCTTCTGCACCTGCGCTGGCGCCCGTTCATAGTGGCTGAATTCCATGGTGAACTCTCCCTTGCCCTGCGTTGCCGCTCGCAAGTTCCCACTGAAGCCGAACATCCCGTTCAGACTGGCGTCTGCCCATACTGTAAAGTCGTCAACGCCGACTTCGGTATCATTGATGACCGCGTTTCGTTTCTGCAACAGACCCACAACATTGCCCTGGAACTCTGTCGGAGCTGTCACGACCGTCTTCATCAGCGGCTCTAGAACCACAGGTTCGGCCTGTGCGAATGCCTTGCGGAAAGCCTGCTGTGTGGCGATCTTGAATGCCATTTCACTCGAATCGGTCATGTGAGTCGCACCATCGTTGACAACCATCGTAGTTCCCAAGACTTTGTGACCGATTAATGGACCTCTCTCGCAAGCCTGCAGGAAACCTTTTTCACAAGCAAACAAGAACTTCTCCGAGATGGAACCACCAACGACTTGTTCCTCGAAGTGGTTGCCCTCAAGATTTCCCTTGGGCTCCATCCAACCCATGACACGCGCGTAATCACCAGCACCACCGGTTTGTTTCTTGAGCAGATGATCAAAGTCGACTCTCTTAGAGATGGTTTCACGGTAGGCGACTTGTGGTGCTCCAGTCTCGCAGTCAACCTTGTACTCTCGTCGCATGCGCTCAACGTAGACTTCAAGATGGAGCTCACCCATGCCGGAAATGATGGTCTGTTCACTCTCTGTATCGAAATGGACTCTGAACGTGGGATCTTCGCGCTGGAATCGGGCTATGGCTTTGGAGAAATGTGGTAGGTCCTTGTTGTTCTTCGGTTTGATGCTGAGGGAGATGACCGGTTCGGGCACGTACATGCTGCTCATGCTGTAACCAAGCTGGCCGTCGGTAAAAGTATCGCCTGATGCACAGTCGACTCCAAACACGGCGCAGATTTCTCCCGCACCAATTTCGTTCACTTCTTCCATTTCGTTGGAGTGCATTCGGACAATTCGAGGAATTTTGACCCGCTTGTCAGTCCGGGCATTGAAGACGAACATTCCTTTCGTCAACTTGCCCTGATAGACACGGATGTACGTAAGTTGCCCAAAGTTGGATTCTTCCAGCTTGAACGCTAGGCCGACGAAGGGCAGTGAATTGTAAGGGATCAATTTGACAGGAGCTTCTTTTTGCCGACGATCTAAAGCCATGTTGGCAACTTCAGATGGGTTGGGTAGATAGTCGCAAACTCCGTCGAGCATGGGTTGGACGAATTTGTCCGCCAATGCAGAGCCCATGAAAACGGGCGTGAATTTGAGAGAGATTGTTGCTCGCCGAATAGCTGCCTTGAGTTGTTCCACTGTCGGCTCCTGCTCGTCCAGGAACATATTGGCCATCTCCTCATCGACATCGGCCAGCGATTCGATCAGCATAGCCCGTCGTTCCTTCACAAGCTCTTGAACCTCGGCAGGGATCTCGTCCTTAGTGACGATGATCTCCCCCCGTGAACCCTCGGCGTAGTAAGTTTTCATCCTAACCAAGTCGACCACCCCTTTGAACTCGTCTTCGGCACCTATAGGCACCTGAACGGCGGCAGCGGCAATCTTGAGCTTCTTGTTAATCTGATCGACGGCCTTGAATGGATTCGCCCCCATTCGATCCATTTTGTTGATAAAGCTGATTCGAGGAACGTTGTACCTTTGCATCTGTCGGTGAACAGTCATGGTCTGACTCTGGACACCTGACACGGCACACAGGATCATGACAGCACCGTCGAGAACTCGGAGTGCTCGTTCAACTTCAATCGTGAAGTCAATGTGGCCGGGGGTATCGATCAAGTTGATGTGGTATTTCTCCTCCTTGCCATCCTCCCTTTTAACCCAATCGCAGTAGGTTGCCGCAGATTGAATGGTGATGCCCTTTTCTCTTTCAAGTTCCATAGAGTCCATCTTTGCACCAACAGAGTCTTTGCCTCGTACTTCGTGGATAGCGTTGATACGACCGGTGTAGAAGAGCACTCGCTCTGTGGCGGTGGTTTTGCCGGAGTCGATATGAGCCTGAAGAAGTCAGCTTGGGCATTCCAGCGTGGTAATGCTCTGACTAACAGCTATACCAATATTCCGTACTCTCGAGAGCCTGTGAGCCTCTTCTCCGGAGAGATTTTCGATGATTGTCTCTTGAGACAGCGAGTCGGGGTCTGAAGCTTCCTCGAGCCTAGGGAATGTCAGTATGGGACGATTTACTGAGAGGACAGACCAGCAACTCACATTGCAGCGGCCGCTCCAGCAGCACCCCGTCTTTGCTGCCACCTGCGGTCCAATGGCCATTGTATTGACTGCGATTTCAGGCTTGCGGAGTAGCTCTGCAGGGCGACGGTAGATGCACATCGCCGGCAGACCCATTGTCGGCCTAGTCGCGAAGTCTGTGTGCGCAGAGCGCTCCCTAGGAGCCTAGATTGGCTTCGCACCGCATACGAAGCACTCATCTTGACGGTTGATGGCGAGGTCGGCAGGGTCAATGGACGCGCAGCCAATGCCGGTTGCTTTCGGGCAACTTTTTTTTTGAAGCTCCATATCCGCGCCAAGGAGGGTCTTTTCAGCCTTGCACAATCCGCCAATAAGAGATTCGCTTTACTCCGGACAAGGCTGAGCTTTTGGAGCGACGTCTACGGAGTACCATATGAGCTACACCGCACACTTGTAGGGATCTGGTTGAACCGAAGGGCAAGACGTTGTTGAAGGTCGTATGCCGGAAGATTGTGTAATCATTGGGGTCTGTCTATCTGTAGTAAAAGTCGTGGCAACCTGGTCTGCAGTCTATTCTATTCTCTTTTTGCCCTCTTCCATATACCCCATGTTTGCTGTGCTGATATTGCGTGCCCTTCTATCCTTGCCCTCGGATGCTGCGATCAGCGGCCCGATCACCTTGTCTTTGTGAGCTCGAGATAGAGCCTCAGCATACCCGTCAAGCGCGAATTGAGGCGTATTCAATTTTGGCCAGTTGACATAGAGCAGACCGTGTGCATACATAAACTGGAAAGACCAACCCGCCACAATCAGACATGAGATAACAAGCAGCCGCAACGGCCAAACAGCCGCCTGAGGTGGTCTACTTGTGAGCATCGAGATTAACACAATGAATACCGAGGCAGCAAAGACATAAGGCACTGCTTGTATTATGAGGGGTCGTCGATCCTTGAACGTCAATGACGATCCCACGCCGTACGTTGACGGGAGATGAGTACCCAGGAAAAGGTCAAATCCGTCTTGTCGAGGTCCATCCAAGAAATTGTTGCGGATGTATCGCGTGGAAGAGTTGGTGAAATCTTGGGCCATTCCGGCCTTCGTGCGATTGCCAGTGCGCGTGAAATCGGTTTTCAGAGCACCCGTGCCGGAGTAAGCTTTCGAAACGACGTCGGCATTGTCCGCCCAGATATTGCGGAACAGAAATTCGAAATCACGGTCGTTGTCAGCTCGTTCACCTGGTTGCAGCAGACCGAGATCTTGGAATTGCTGGGTCAATGCCCACCTCCCCAGCATACTTTGAACGACATTGGTACGGTCAAGGCAATCCATACAATTTGTTCGCACGACTGCAGACTGTAGCGACCTGATCTCGAGAGCACCTGAGGGATTGCCTGGCATTTCCACGCCGCGGAAATATCCTCCCTTCTTCAAGCCGTCCATCAACTCATTCAAGAGGAGTTCTGCTCGCTGCCATTGCAAGCCCTTTGTCTCGTTGTGAAAGTCGAAATAGATGTAGTGCAGTCTATCCATCCGTTGCCGCTGCTGGTTGGGGCTAATTTCATGGAACTTCTCATCCGTCCGTTGGCCAGGTTCAATCGATTCGTCGGGGGAATTAACGAGGATGCGAACCATTTGCTCATATGCCTTCTTTACGCGTTCTTCTCTGCCCCGCGCATTGACGAGATTGACCAGGTAATTCTCACCGTATATCCTGATTTGTTCATCAAAGTGCTTACGTGCAGCATCGACGGCCGAATCGACACCACGGATTTGAATCTTAGGCGTATAGCGGAGGTTGTTGATCTCGGCCCAATAGACGGGTACACTTCCACGTGTTTGGACGTAAGACAGTATCTGGGTCTCGGCGGTCTGGCCCCCAGCCTTGCCATTTTGCATACCCTCACCGCCAGCATATCCAGTTGGCTGACCAGAAACGTCGTTCAACACCACTATCTGCTCAGTTTCGTTGAAGTTGGAGACATGACCGTGCTCGTCCAAACCTCGAGAGAAGTATCTGGTACCACCACGAAACCTCGATCTTCGTGTGACAAGGGCGAAGGTGAAATTGATGGATTTGACCTTGGCTGGCTTGATCTCCAGCATGCCGAACATGACGGGCAAAATGTAGGGATCGGCGCCGGGCTGCTGCTGACTTTTCAAGCCGGTCGAGGAACCTCCTCCGGTCCTGAAGTCGATGAGGTCAGTCTGGATGAAGCGGTTCCAGAAGAATCGGTCATCGGCTCTTTTCCACAGTGGTTGCGAGAAATTTGACTGGGATTGGCGTTGGAAGCTGGAGGTGACATCCAGGGAGTATGAGAAGTACATAGGTCCGGTCGCAAGCAGGGTTTTCAGATACGAAAGGTAAGTATCTTCGTCGGGGTCATGGACAGGCCGTTCTCGCAGAGGGAGAAATTCTGTAGCCACCACTTTGTAGACCATATGCCCCCGAAGTCTGCCCATCGGCTGAGCCTTGGTAATGACAATGACATATTTGTCCAGCTTCAGCTTGATGATGCCCAGTATACCAGCAATACTTGAGACACGTTTTGCACCCAGAAGAGACCCGTTGTTCAGCCTGATATCTCCAGATGGTCTTTCTACAACAAGAGTCGGCGCAGAGGGAGTAGAGGGCGAGGTAAAGGCATAGTGGCTCGTGGAAGCGTGGACGTTGATGTCGCGAAAAGGCAGTAGATTAGCCATGGTGGCGGTTGGTCGCGGGCTCGCTGAGGGATCCTTTGTCCCTACTATCGATCCATTTTCCAGGGCCTGACAAAGAGCAAACAGAGGTGGTACTCGTAGGTGAAGGCGTGAACGGTTGCTGTGAAGGCTGGTGTTGGCTCAGCTTTGGTTGCTGCTCCCTGCGCTACGTCGTCATCCTTGGCGCGTTCTCGATCCGTCGCCGTCACCCCAACTAAGAGTAACTAATAGTAGAACACCGGACTGGGACTGACATGCAGGTTGCAGGCATACCACCACCATCAAACATCCTTGGATCTCGACGACTTACTTACACTCTTAACGCGACACCCAAACTTACAAATTTCCTTTTCGTTTCCAAAATCACGGGCATTGGTCCTAAGCAGGATGGCCGCAAGAGCTCCCACTGGCCGACCCGGCGCAGGCGGCAGGTTTGCTCAATTCAAGCTCGTGCTTCTCGGTACGTTGAGGACTCTACACATATCACTTTTGATGCGCTGACCGATCATCAGGTGAATCTGCCGTCGGAAAGGTACCGTAAATGACGAGTCCGACCGCTTCCTGTTCCTAACACCTCCCAGAGCTCATTAGTTCTTCGATTCGTCAAAGATCAATTCGATGACTACCGCGAGTCAACAATCGGCGCCGCCTTCTTAACACAAACAATCACGTTAGATGAGAACACGACGGTCAAGTTTGAGATCTGGGATACCGCAGGTCAAGAGCGATACAAGTCTTTGGCACCCATGTACTACCGAAACGCGAACTGCGCCGTTGTTGTTTATGATATCACCCAGGCTGTGAGTGTCTTGCCACAGGCGTCTAATTCCGTTGCTGATATCCTCGATAGTCGTCACTAGACAAAGCCAAGTCATGGGTGAAAGAACTGCAAAGACAGGCGAATGAGAACATCATCATCGCACTGGCTGGAAACAAGGTGGATGTGGTCAATGAATACCCCGATAAGCGTGCGATTCAAACCGCCGACGCTGAAGCCTATGCCAAAGAAGCAGGTCTGCTCTTCTTCGAGACATCCGCAAAGACGTCGACCAACGTCCGCGAACTATTCACTGCCATTGCCAAAAAGTTGCCCCTCGACCAGGCAGGTCCCCGCAATCTGAGATCGAATCCACGACCCGGAGTAGATCTACGACCAGAATCAACAGGCACACAAGGAGCAGGAAACTGCCAGTGTTGATCAACCACCCACGCTTCGCCCAAATTGTTTCTTTCCGTGTTGAGCTAGCAGGCGTACGGCTGGGCGATTGAGGCATGCAGGGACGCTGGATAGGGATGAATTTTTGCGATGAATCAGAGGTCGAGGTCACAATCACCCTGGAACAGGCTCGTCTCGTTCATCATCTATGAGTTATACTGCAGAGGTTGGCGTTTTAAGAACGATCCGGCCACCATTGTCTTTTTACAATCACATTTTAATGCTTAGACAATGTTTTACCACAATTCCGGCCTGTGTCTCGCTACTGAATATCGCTGGCTTGTACTAATTTCAACTGAAGTGGAGGTTTATTGGATTGTGATGAGGCCGTTCCCTTGTAAACCTATGATTTACACAGATCCGCCACTCCTACTACCAGCCTTATCGCCGACCAGTCCAGCCATCTCGAGCAGGGCTCTCGCCCCGTCCTTGTCTCCTCCAAAATTGACACCGCGCCTCCTCGCAGCCTCAGCCTCCTCCCAAGCAAGCCGTTTCTGCTGCATCGTGACTTCGTCCTCGCCTGCGTGCACAGGAAAACTGATCCCCCAGACTTCGAGGCTGTCGATTTCAAACTCGACCTTCTTCGGCTGCGCCGTCTCACTATGGTGCGTCTGAGCGGTCTCCAGGCCTGGATCCGTCACGAAGGCGCCGGTCCCAGCCGACCCGTCATGCTGGAATGTTGCAGTCGATATATCGCTGTCGATCAACAGGCTGACGGGCCCGAGAATGGGCGGTTGCGTGTTTGTGTTTGTGCGCGACTGGTGTGGGATGACACACCCTAGTGCAATCCCGGATTTGCTCGAGAAGTACGACCAGGGCGACATCCGATTGTAGGCATTTGCAGGAAACAGTGCCTGGCGCGGTTGGAGTTGGAACAGACATGGTTTCGGACTGGCAGGGTCGCTTGACGGGATGGATTTGCTGCCGGAGCCGGAGCCAGGGCCGGGCCAGCGCTCGGGGAGGTAAGCGCCCAATGTAACGAGGTTGCTTAGATGGTCGGAGGAGGTGCCAGAAATAAGGAGCAGGGTGCCTGATTGCCACGATGTGACTTGTCGGGAGAAAGAACTGAGGGATGTGCCGTCAGAGGACGAGGAGTAGAGGCGGTTGAAGCGCGCATTGGAGGTGAATATGTTCAGGAGACTGCCAGAAGGGTTGAAGAGTTTGAGAGACATGGAGAGCTGCGAGAGCAGTGTGTCTGTGAAGATGGAGTATATGCCGTCCTCGGGGGATCGGTATATAGGAGAAGGCTTGGGGTCATAGGCGGGAGCCGGATTCGGTGTATCGCGATGCCTGTTGAGGTTGATGTTCTTGCTGAAGAGGAAGTGTTCGAAGAGGGCGCTGAAAGGGTCGAAAAGTTCGGGAAGGGTCGTGGTCACCGTCTTGACGAAAGTCGAGTATTTGATGCCGTTGCTGTGCGGATCTGGATCAAATGCAGCGATGATTGCATTGGCGGAGGCATCAAGCGCTGGGAGTCGCTCGTCATCCAGCGCTTCTCCGTATGTGGCCAAGGGCGTCAATGGCTCTAAGCCAGCCATGAGCAATAGTAACATGACCAATTTCTTGAAGTTCTCGGCTGGTATCATAGCGTGATGTATTTTGCGGTCTGTCCTGTGGTCATGCTTGAAGACTTCGATGGCGTCGAGCGAATCGAGGGCGGCTAGAGCCAGGTCATCGTCGTCCTCTTCTTCGTCATCGTTGGCGGGCTCGTCAATAGCGAAGCCCGATGCATGAGAGGTGAAACCCTCCTCTGCTTCTCGTTGTTTCAACATGTCTTCCGGTAGTTGTTCTCGAACGACATTGTCCATGCTGGGTTTCTCCTTGGTCGGGGACGATATGCTTGCTCTGCGATCGAAGACTGCCAGACTCCGGAAGAGCAACTTTGCTTTGTCTGAGTCGCCACGTTTCAGGATTTTCTTATACCTGCCAGTCATGATTGTGACGATTTTGAGCGTATTCTCTCGGGTCAAGAAACACGGAGCCAGACTAGGAAACGGAAATGCCCCAAGGTAAGTGCACATCTGGTAGACCACTGGTCCGGCCTTTAGAGGCTCTGGTAGTGCTAGGAAGCGACATAGTGTGTCTTCTTTCCAGTACTCGAGACCTTCTTGATGATCGGCTAAAGTCTTGAAGTTGTCTTTGAAATGAGCGATCTCCAGGTGAGTGTAGCACTTGGAGGCAAAGCGTAGAGCGAGCTCGTGGCTCAATTGCTCTGCATGATCCACATATCAGACCCTCAAGTCTGAATGATATGAGCCTGCCACTTACCTATTGGTACCTCTTTAGACGGTTCTGTTGACTGAGACTGAGACTGACCCATCTTCGCCCGTCTCTGGTGTGGTGAGGGATACTCCTAGAGGCTAGATCAGTGATACATCAGATCCAGATCGGATCATGTGAAGTAATGCGCTTCGAGGGATTCTAGGTTCCACCGTTTAAAACTACGGCTCGCTGCTGTATCCAATGGCGCTCTTTCTTCTAGAGCCTCGTCAAATTTATGCAGGCAAGGGCTCTGGCTTGCCCATCAAGCGTTCTGTTCTAGAGTAAATTTCGCAGTGATCATGCTCTTCTTGTGATGCGGCAATGGAGTCTGAGGGCTACGACATTTCTCCTTCACCAGAGTCGCAGGTTTGCGACAACGACAACAGCAATGGCGCGGACGTATGCAGTGAGTCCACCATCTCTACAATTCAATGTCAGAAAATAATCCAAGTCTCAGGATGCTGTAGCGTCGCTCAACACGCTGCAGTCGAACTTCGCCGTCGTTGATGCGATCCGAAAGTCCAGGCAGAAGATGAACGAGCAGGCAATTCCTGAGATGATCGAGTGGCTCAAAAAGATTGGATATCAAGTATGCGACAAATGAACCTGTTGCCGACAGCCCACGACCCTTCAGACGACTGACTCGATGCTCCTAGCCATCTGATCTCCGTGCACTGAACGCTATACACATTGCGGGTACAAAGGGAAAAGGGTCTACGGCTGCTTTCACCTCTTCCATCTTGACACAGTTCATTGGATCTGAAGGACCACGTTCCTTGTCAAAAGTTGGATTATTTACTTCACCACACCTACGATTTGTGCGGGAAAGAATACAGGTTAATGGACAACCGCTGTCGGAGGACATGTTTGCGAAATACTTCTATGAGGTGTGGGACCGACTTGAAGAGGCAGCAAGAGCAGCAGGAGAAGATCCACAGGCGCCTGGCACAAAGCCCGCCTACTTCAGATTTCTCACTTTGATGGCGTTTCATACGTATATGACTGAGAAGGTCGATACTGCTATCATTGAGTGCGGGATTGGGGGCGCCTATGACAGCACCAATGTCATCGAAACTCCTCTGGTGACATGCATCACGAGCTTGGGGATCGACCATGTCGGAATGCTCGGTTCTACGATCGGGGAAATCGCGTGGCACAAGGCTGGCATCATGAAACCGGGCGCCAAATGCTTCACGCCGAGCAGCCAAGTTCCGGAAGCAAAGAGTGTTCTGGAACAGGTCGCCCGACTAAGGACCAGTGTTCTTGAGTACATCGACATTGATCCAGCCATTGCGAGCAACGAAACCATCCTGGGTCTTCAAGCGGACTTCCAAAAGACGAATGCAAGCCTTGCCGTGGCCGTTGCCGAAGAATGGCTCGAAAAGCGGGGATATGCTGCAGTAGCGGACTTCGAAGAAAGGATCCGACGCGGGCTAGAAACAGTCCGGTGGCCAGGTCGATGTGAGACACGCCGTGAGCCAGGCATACGATGGTGTATTGACGGCGGTCATACCATGGAGAGCATCGAACTTGCCGGAAAATGGTTCGCTTCACAGCTCATTGTCACTCCTGACTTCGCTCCTCAGCAATCCCATTCACAGGCTCGCTTCTTGATCTTCAACCAGCAAACCCGGGACGCCGCAGCCCTGGCGAAAGCACTATACAACACGTTATCCATAGCTCTTCAAGACCCTCATCCTTTCACGCACGCCATCTTCTGCACCAACACGACCTTCAAGGAGACCGGCTTCCGACCAGATCTCGTCTCGGTCAACACGAATGCCTCGGATGTCGACGCACTCAAAGTCCAGAATCACCTGGCCGAGACATGGAGACAGATCGATCCCGCCGCTCACGTCGAGGTCGTCAGGACCATTGAGGAAGCCGTGACTCTCGTCAGGGAGCACGCTTCCGATGAGGCCGACCGAAGTGAAGTCACCGCTCTGGTCACGGGGAGTCTGCACCTGGTCGGTGGGTTTCTCGAAGTGCTAGAAAGTGCCACGAGTAGGTAGACTCCATGCGAAGATACTTTTCAAGTTATGTAGATGACTCCGATAGGATCATAGGAAAAAGGTATTGGCCCTGATAGGCTTGTAATCGTCATATATCTATACAACCAGAGAATCAAAGATTTTCTTTCTTGACCCATATGGTCCTGTATATCCTGCGCAACGCTACATTGTACATTCTGATTTCACATTGATCTCAAAAGACATTAAAAGATTCATAACTTCATAACCGCCTCCCCATGGTCGGACTGACTGGACTCACCATTTGAAACATACTCCTCCGTTGGTCCTCATCCCGCGGCAGTGTACCATCATGGCCATTCGGCGACGGGAGCGTTCCAACTCCACTACTCGCACTCTCGTTCGTATGCTGGTACGAGAACCTCTCTCCTCGCCCGTGGTGCTCGCCCGCGTCAAGTTCCCTTGGTGGGCTTTCGGGCTCTTCGATGATGGGCTGCACGGAGCTGGTCTCGCTGCCTTCACGGGCGTGGCCTCCAATGCCAAAACGACTTCCGGAGCCACCACGGTTCTGATTCTGATTCTGCTGGCGCCAAGTATTCTGCGTCGAAGGGAAGGGCCAAGGCATCGTCTCGTTCGAGCCGGTCGATGATTCCTGGCTGGGTGTCGAGACGTCCTCGGTGAATCTGCTCGCACTGCCGGGTGGGTAGCGCATGTTGCGCAGAGGCGAGCCGTTGCCATTTCCATTTCCACCAGGGGCGTTGCCATTAAAACTTGTTAGTGGCGATGGGCGGTATTCTTCGCCGGAAGAGTTTGAATTCGAGTTCGAGTTGGAGTTCGAGTAGGTGTGCCCGTAGTTGGCGTTGTAACCGGAGTCGACTACGCCGGAATTGCGAGGGTGGTCATCAATATTGTACGGCGTCGCCAACTCGTACGGAGGCTTGGGTCGTTCCGTGCCAGCCATTTCGTGACGTTGAGGTCGCAAGGGCGGGGTCTGCTCCTCTTCGGTCGAGAGATTGGAGACTTGTGGTACCTCGGGGCCTGAATTGGATGAGACCTGCTTGTGAGGTGAAGGGGCGCACGATGCGCCGTTAAGCCAGCGTGTTACGCGAGAGTTGCTGGAAGTCGCCGATTTCTCCGACGTGGTGCTGTGAATGATGCGCCTGCGGCGGAAAAGTAGGATAATTAAGATGATTAGCAGGAGGCAGATGACGACCGCAGCGACGCTGATGCCTATGATGGCGCCCTTCGATATGCCTGAACTTCCGCTGCTGGACGTGCTTGGAGACGATCCGTCCGATGGATAAGGATAGTACTGAGTAATCTGTTGGGCATATTTGCGAGAGAAGACCCCTCCGAGAGCGCTATCAGACCATGTTGCCGTCTGGGTAGCACCTCCCTGAGGGTTTCCGCCGATAGCTTTTATGACTGCGGACGGGACCTGATATTCGGACCATGTGTTTGGATCATAAGTATCCTGGAATTCAAGCTTGTTGAGGTTGAAGATTTGAATGATACCGCCTTCAACACATTCCGCCTGATTCTGATGGATGCCACCAATGACGAACATCTGATCCGGATAGGGCGTCACGCAGCGGTGACCTGAACGGCCGTGAGCCTTGTTGCCACTGTATGCCTTGACCCATGTGAACGATGGGATTGACAAAATCCAGACATCGTCCGAAGGTTCATCACTCGCACTGAGCCCATCATACCCACCATATATGTAAACGTTGAAGGATGAGGAGTCGTTGGCTGGTGCTACGACCGAACAGAACTCGGTCAGTTGACCAGGAGCATCGCCGGTTGTGTTCTGCAAATACCACTTCCGAGACGCGATATCGTACACCGGCAGCGATTCCATAAAACCCGGACTCTGTGCTTGACTTGTCGACGTCTGAGATGAATTCAAGCCCGCCGGCCAGATTTCTTCTGGTGCGGTGACACCGCCTATTGCAACCAAGACCCCTTGATCGGAGACTGGGATCCAGACTAGCTCTGCATTCGCGCGGGGCGCGATATCGTCGGGGAGGGTAGTGTTTGTCCATTTCTCGCTCCTCATGACCGACATATCGACTTGGATGAGAGTGTTCGCTGTTTGATTTGCGGATGAATCTTCATAGTATATGGGACCCCAGTCTGGCGCTCGCATGCCACTGAAGTAGAAGCCTAGATTCTCGCTCGGAGCGGACACTCCTGCACCATTCGTGATGTATCTTGTGACCCCGTCTGGGAGACTGCCCTGGTAGAAGCCCGGGCTCCAGCTTGCTCGATTTGGACCATATTGATATGCTTCGTATCCGAGGACTGTTTCCGCACTTTGAGGAGATGACGAGTCTGTCAATGGAGGAAGACCACTGCTCATGTCAGTTGTCAAACCAAGCTGGGGGAATAAAACTACCCACCCGTAGAGATATAGCTCGTCGTTATTAGAGAACATCGTACCATCCACATAGTTGGGGGCGATGTTGTTTCCGGCTCCTCCTGCTTTTGGCATACGCTCGAACAAGCCAGATATATTCGTTTTTGTGGTGTCGAAAGATTGTGAGAAATTCAGGCGAAACATATCCCCGGCCACATTCCCATCGCTACTCACTACCGGTGTAGTCCCATCGGCAAAGGCCGTCTGCCACCATAAGAGACCGCCATCGAGGTACAGCGCATCCCTTACTACGCCGGCCCTCAGTCGAGCCCAGTTGCATATTGTATAATTTTCTTGCACCGATACCGCGTTCACCGTTCCAGCCAACAGCCCTCCAAGAAGGATACTCTCGAGATACGATCTCATGGCGAATCACACTGCGTATATCGATGGCAGCATATTAAATGCTGCGACCTTGAGGAGGAAAGAGGTTCTGAAACGCAAATCCGACACAAGGCAGGAAGCTGAACTTTGACTATACTCACTGTTTCTCCTGCAAAAGATGGAGGGTGTACGATCTAAGACAATTCTTGCATTGATACCTACGAGGACTGATCTTCACCAAAAACTGTTTGCCACCATCGAGATCGTCATTGCTGCAGAAGTTAACAGTCATTGGCACACCGCAGATAAGTCAGCCAAAGACGAGACACGGGGTCTGCATTTCCGCATGCACTGAAGAGCAGAATGCCGTGCTCGCCTAGGAACTGCTAACGTCATAATAAAGTCAGATGCAAAGGAGAGGGACTAGGAAAGATACCGGCTGGGGCGCTTCCTTCTTAGCCTCGACAGCGGGCAATCGCATCGCAAGCTGTGCAACAAGGAAGAGAGACAGTCTGGCAGATCCAGGGACAATCAAGTCCGGGACTGGGCAATACGAGGAAGAGTCAAAGGTCGACAGTTTCCCTGGCTGCAACATTGTCATGATTTGCACCTAAGCGAACTTCTCGAGCAACATGAGTTGTCGATAGAGGGTTCGCGAGAGACAAGCGTGGGAGCTAACGCCGCTCACCCAACCGCAAACCGGTTTTTGGGACCTCGTCCGCAACGGCCTCCACGTCGAACCAGGGCGGCGGTGACGGTGGTTGGAAAAGAGTTCGGGGAAACACACTCCATGTTGGAGGCCAAGGACAGTACAGGTCTGTCGTGGCTTGTCGATTCACCAATTCCAGCATGGGCCACCCATGATTATCTCCACCAACATTCACGGCCATCAAGCCCTTTCATCATCTATCCACATCGACCTTGCCGTCTTCGATAAGCTATCACCCTCCAGGTAAAGTCCCCGGAGTCAGGCTGGGGTTAGCAAGGCCCTCTAGCGCTGATTCTGTCATCGATTGGCACAACTCCATCTGCATCTGGCAAGGCAAAGTTGATCCAAAGCCAGGAACGTCACCAACCTGCATATTCCCGTTGAGCCAACCAAGGCGGGCGGTATGCAACGAAATCCGCCGAAGCCATGTGGCGTGTCAATCCGTCAGAAGAGCTCCAACAGTCTAGGGAAATACTTCCCAGCCGCGCCAGGAAGCTCGAAGCTACTCGATCACGGATGACGGCAAGTCTCCTTCCATCTTTCAAGGTCCGATCTCCTTTTCATTACTTCGACGACGACCTGAAGAAGCCTCCAAAGAGGCGCATTGACAGCGAGGTCCCGTTCTTCATTCGTTTTACCCGCCTCTCGTTGAGTTGACATTCGCTTGTATACTCCGGATCAAGGTGGATTGTAGCATGAGCACGTCGTAGGCAGAACACAACCAAAGCAGCACAAAGTCCCGACATGCATCCTTCACTCACATTGCTGGCGAGCTTTTCGCTTGCCCTCTCAACAACATATGCTCAGACGTCCAGCGGAGTCACCATCGTATCACCTCCGCCAGGATCTCCGCCGCCAGTTTTGATCAATACGACGACAGCAAATGAAACAGTCGTCGAGATCTGTCCACCTCCACCGACGGTCTTTTTCAATGTCACAGACTATGTACCTATCACTGAGTACGCCACTACCACAGTAACTGCAGTAACCACCGCAACTTATATCGACACTACGACTAAACCAATAACGATTTTCCAGACGATTATCTCGACAACAGTCTTGACAGCGGTCAGTTGAGAATCCGAATGATTGTAAACCAGGTGCTGACGAGACCTAGACCGTGACTACCACAGAGACCGAGACCGAGACTGATACGTCGACGACAACGACGACAACAGTCTCGATTAGTCCGACCACTGCGACCGCGACAACTACTGACACCGACACCACCAGCACAACTGCCACCGCCACTGAGATTATCTCCGAATTTTTGACCACAGAGAGAGTTACAAGCATTACCCTATGCCCGACTCGAACCGCCAACCCAACCTATACGGCTAACGAACCGTATCCCACTGACTGGACGTAAGTAGTATACTTTTCTTTGCCGAGCATTGGTCCTTTTGTATCATCTTCATTTGGCATTCGGGCTTAAACCAGCTTGTCATATTTGCGATAATGCTTCATGTCACCCATGTGCTTGATTTGGCCCAGCTACTCCGAAATGTTCATGTCCTAACAGAGCTTCACAGATGGGGCTGCCCACCAGGCTGGCTGTGTAAGCCACTACAACAGAACTGTAATTTCGAAGCTGGAATCCCCGAGCAAAACTTCTACTGTTCACCCAACGAATGCATTCCTGCAGATGTTTTGCCCGCCTATCTCCCAACATGGGATGCCGATATTTACGGCAACGCTACGCCGGCCACCAACCCGGGCTTGACCATCCAAGCCATTGACCACTTCTTCAACATGGATCCGACCAAGTTTGGTTTGACCTACGAAATCTTTGTGGTCAACGAAGTCTTCACAAGGACATCGACCATCTTGGAACAGCCCACCCCTGTTGTGGCCGCTCGACAAGCCCAAACCAGTGTCCCAGGCGCCTGCTATCCATGGTGTAACAACTGTATGCTCGAAGCACAGTCGAGCGGGAAATCTCCCAAGCTCTGCCTGCCAGGCTCGGCATTCGAGACTTCGCTGAATCAGTGCGAACAATGCATCAACGTTCATCGCGGCGACGACACCGGCTTCGTGCAAATCGCGCCCCAATTCCAACAGTTCTTGGATTACTGCGATCAATTCGCGACTGTGGTAGTGACTACGTCGGAGACAGTCACGACAAGTACCGGCCCCGGTACGACGGCCACTAGTATAGCGTCATCGGCAATATCGACGACGGTGACACCGAAAGCTTCAGCATCAACATCCACTTCAGTAGGCCCGGAGACGTCGTCCACGACTGTTGTCGCCACGACTGCTACCCCAACGACCACGACAGAGCCACCTTTTTCTTTCTCCTCTGCCTCTTCAATCCCACCATCACCGACCTCGACTCTTCCTGCCACAAGTTATTCACTCACTACCATCGCCCCAACCGAGTGGCCACAGATCACCATCATCATGCCTGTCGGAGTCAACAGTACCACGACCGTATATGGTTCTACACTACCTAGCGGTGCCGCCACTCTTGTTCTGCCTGAAGCGATAAGCAGTGCAGGTTCCCTTGTTTCGACGATGACGGGAACAGCGAGCAGTGTCGTCGTTTCCACTCCGGCTGGGGCGTCAGGCAGTGGCTCAGGAACCGCATCCGCGATGACGTCCACTTTTACCGGGGCGGCAGTGGCCGTGAAATTTGCCTCGGGACAATGGGCGTGGCGAACGTTGCTGCTGGAAGTGTTGATTCCCTTTGTGCTCGCGCTGGTGCTTTAGGCGGAGAAAATGTCTTGTTGATAACGGACGAGCACATGCTATAGAAGTCCGAGTGGAGCTCTGGTACTCGGCCCAGCTTCCCGCAATGCTGGCTAATATTGGGAAGGAAACGTGTTTTATGAAAGTAATGAGTTGAGTATAGGAAGATAAGAGCCAAATACCCAACGCGTCGAATTGTCATTCTGACATACTTCCAAACAAGGCTGGTCTTTGCAGGCCCGCTCGAGGACACCTTTTGCACCATACCACGGTTAACCGTTCGCTTATCAAAGCCATGCCATACCCTGCGTTGTCGCCGACGGCGATCTTACCACTCCCAAAACAGCTCTTGCATTCTCCCCCCCTTGAGAAACTCATCATTGTCTCTCGCATGGTCGTTGCCTGCCTTCTTCCGTTTCCTCAGAAGAGTCCCGGCACAAAACGTTTCGTGCTCCTGTGCCACTCGACCCAGGTGTCCTCGAACTTTTCTTTAAGCATCTTTTCCTCGTCACTGACCCTCCCTCTCACGGCGCGCATCACAACAACGCCCATGAACACATACATGGCCCACCCCCACCCGTCCAGCCACGCCCTGACGGCCGGCGGAATCCAACAGCCCAGGACCCCATCCCAGCGCAGGAAAATGCACATACATCCACCCCTCACGAGCGCCGTGCCCGTGTAACTCGGATGCTGCATCCACCTGTACAGGCCCGTCGTGTTCAGCTCGGACGGCTTCTGGAGCGTGAAGGTGAAATTGCGCCCGAGCGCTCTGTACGCGGCCAGGCGGAGCGGGACCCCGATGAAGCATACCAGCCCGAGGCCGACGAGCATGTACGGGGACCAAGTGAGCAGGAGGGAGTGGTTGAGATTGCTTGGGAACGGACACACCAGAGGCAGACTCGGCGAGTCGGGACCGTGACCGTGACCGTGACCGGGCTGCGTCAGGACGAGAACGGCGTGGTACACGGACAGCACGGTGTAGAACAGTTTGCGCCGGGCAATGGTCTGCGGAGTCAGGATGTGCCGGTAGCGGTCGTCCACGTCGGTGTTTTCCGGGTTGGGGTTGGGAGGCGTGATGGCGAGGGCGGTGAGGTATCCGGTCATCAGGCAGGCGAGGGCTAAAGTGATACTAGAAAAGGTCAGGTTGAGGTTAACGTCGAGAATCTTTGCGAGGTCCATGTTGATGCTGTTCTGGGTTACTTTTTTCTTGGTGGAACCTCGATGGGGTGGGCCGTAGGTAGCAAGGCAATATGAGGCTCACAGATTTGCAGGAGCGGTGGTTGAGCAGTCGGTGAAGACAAAGGAAGAGCAAGAGCTGAATATATAGAGGGTGGGAGACTGATCTGGTTGTTTCTTTTACACTACTGTTGATATAGTATCCCCTTCGACACCAGACCTGCGTCGTTTGTTAGTTGCAGCCACTCAGGCAGCAGCTTCTTCCGATGTAGGCTGAGGCGCCGGTCTTCGCTTAAATCGGTGTCATCAGTGTCTTGATCCGAATACGTGCACTACCTTCGACTTTTTTCCTTTTCTCAGGTCTTCGAGCCATACCTCAGCCTGACTATGGTACCTCAGCGAAGTAAACCCCCAGAGTAAGTATAAGCTATGTGATGGCCAATGTCTAGCTGCCAGACTTTGGCCTTGTCGATTCACATGTGCATTTCACTCCCCCAGACCAATTGGCTGACGCAGACACGCCAATGGACGAACCACAACTGCAGCCTCCTCGGACAACAGCAACACAGCCAGGACATGATCTGCTATGAAAAGTACTACGGTACCGAATACTCGTCCTCAGTTCGTCGGGTCCCTCCTGCATTGGCGTGTCATATGTCCGATGCATCAACCAATTCTGGCGATACGGACAAAACAACATAGGCGATGATCTGCATATGGATCCCTGCAATATCTCAGGTACACGTAATCCAACAAAAATTCTTGAATCGGACCACGATGTGCATGATGTGGCTTGCATTTCCATCGTGTCCTGCTTTGAACAGCAGGCTGAGCACGGCTGAGACATCTGCGTCTTCCCTCTTCTTTATAGCTTCGAGCCTTACGCGCAGCACCCGCAGGTGAAAGCTAGCATCAGCAGCTACAGTAGCCACAATGGCCTCTCTTATCGACAGTGCCCTCGCAGTCACTTCTGTTGTGGGAAGCATTCTTTCCTCCGTTGAGAGCGCCGTGTCCGTGACTGTTGGGGATACGGATACGGATACGGATGCCACCACGGCGACGGCAACACCTACGCCTACGCCTGCCAGCGCCAGTCTTGCTGATTCGACATTTCGTACGTCTGCTGAAACAGGCGCGGCCTCAATCACGGGCGCAAGTTCGACCCAGACTGAAAGTGGTGCGCCGCCATCATCCACTCCAAGCGAACCTGCCGCATATTACATTCAGAAATATGGCCTCTCCGCTGGCGCAAAAGCTGGCATCGCCATTGGAGCTGTTATCCTCTTCATCATGATATTCGTTGCTGTGCTGCTTGTCCGAAGGCGTCGACAGCAAAAGAGATCGTACCGCTTAGGCTCGGGCGTGCCGGGTCCTCCATTTCGGCACTTAGGAGACGAAGCTCCACCTCCTGTCCTGGAGAGAGTACATGTGCCTCCTGTCACCGAGATCTACTCTCCTGACACTGAGAGACTATATCCGCCGCCATACTCTGAAAGATCGCAACAAGAGCTATCTGCTACTAGGCAGGCAGAACATCAAGACCTGTCCTATCCACGCCAAAATTCTGAACTGCACGGCACCAGTTTGTCCAGAAATGAAAGAGGATATTCATCTGAACAAGAAGTCGGCGTGACCCGGAATTGCCAGCACAGTGCGGAGTTGCAGGTAGGTAAGCTTGCCTTTGGACGCAGACAATATCAGGCTCTGAACTCATGCGTCTATTTCACAGTGATCAATGCCGAAACACCAAGCACAGATCAGAACGGCAGAGCTGGATTCGGAGGATCGACGACAGGACGAGGCTAATAACTCAACCCTGGCAGGGACTTCCTGGTACCTTTCCTTCACATCCTTCTTGTTTCACCTCTGCAACATTTTTACTTGTCATGATGTCGATGTCCTTGCCAGCCACAATAAATGTTGAGCATACAGATTCGTTTCCCAGTTCTGAAAGCAATACAGTATACTATCTCTCCATAACTGTACCACTGCTTCCGCCTCCGGCAACTTTTTGCAAATTGAAGAGTAAAATGGAAAACTCATAATGAAGCATCAAACATTAGCAGCATCCAGAATTACCATCCTTCCATTGTTCAGAGCCTGGTTACCTGCCGCATGTGACATCGTGAATTCCTCCGGTTGATCACCAGCTCGAAGCCCTCCAGAACCTGTCCAGCCGATCAACAGTATGACTCGTGACCATTTCAGTTTCTCCTCGATGGTGTTCAATGTGGCTAGACAATCATGACTTGATTGTAGGATGGCCAGACTTTCGATCTCGATCGTTGTCATGCCGAGTAACGACGTGCATGCTTTATCAGTCCAGAACACCGAATCATTACCTGAAGGCGACCATGTCGGGTCCGTTGCGAGTCCCCCTTGATTATGGGGGCTCTTTGCCATGGAGGATGGGAAGCGCAAGTAACCAGCAGTCTCGTCACTAAACCCACACAGAAACTGCGGATTGAGGCGCATATCCATTCTGGCATCCTCATCACACTCGCACCAATACTCGACTTCATTGGAATACCTCGCCGCGAAGCATGATGGACAGGTCATGCAGAAGAGAGCTTCATGCATCCTGAAGAGGAGTGCTAGAGAAAGCGAGGTGATGATGACTGGGACGGCGGCCTGGCAAGGATTTCCTGGATCTTTTGACATCGATGTCCAGAAATCCAGTAGGCTCATCAGCTGTGGCGGACCTCCGAAGATCTCGTCCAGCTCAGAACCCTCCAAGTGCCCATTCTCTTCCGGAGTCATATTGCACGGCGGAGAAAGTTGTCCCAAGTATCTCCTCAACTTATTTGCAGCTACAGTATTCGGATCAATGAGGACTCTCGAGGGATGCGACAGTACAAGGAGCTGATTGCCGACAAGGCGAGGATCTGTGACAAAGAGGACCGTACGGTGAGGCCTGAATTGAGAGACACTTTCGTGGAGGGGGTTCTCGAAGATGAGTTTGATCGGCGAGAGGGGTCGGGACTCATCCACGACGAAGACAGGAATGGCAGGAAATTGGTGCGAGGTTCTGGCCGGGGATTTGCTTCCTGAACATCACATCAAGGTCAGCTCACATCTGAACCCATGCCGACAGCTCGCAGTCTTTCTGGCAGTGTGAGGCTTCCGCTCGAAGCCAGGCGTCCTGCATGAGTGACCAAGTTACCTATGACACAATGCCCGATGCCCGTCACGTACACCAGGATCTGAACATTCTCAGTGCTTGCGTTACCGCCGATGAAGCACTTAAGCGATGTTATAGCACCCCAACCCAAGCCACGTGCCACCCTTGATCTCAAGTCGCTGTCCGCTGGTGACAGCAGTTGTGAATCATTCCGAAAGATCCTGAGGCCGCAGCCAACGTTTCTCTCGGGGAACAAGCTCGTGGAGACTGATGCTGTCAGGGCTCTCGAATTCGTCCGTGGTGATATGTTTGAGGCTGAAGAGCAGTAGGTGATCCAGATCGTGACGATATGGTTCAGAATCAAGTTAAATTTGGTGTCAAGGAACCACAAATTGACCTGGAGGGTGCTTGATCAGCTGTCCATTTAGTATCGAATGAAACAGATGCAGGGCTGATGGTATACCAGAATTTCACCGGTTTCATCCTTGAGTATAATCTTGACGCACCCGCGAGCTCCATTTGGTGTGGTCGATTCAGGACTATGATTCTGTAAGTTGGCCACAATGCCGGTAACACATGCTTGTACTGGCCCAGACTTGAGTTGGGATATATTCAGCTTAGGATACTGACTCAGTGACTTCCTTGTCGAGACGCCGTCATTTTCTCCGCCTTGGTATGCCTGTGGTGGTCCGGATGGAGAGGTGTGCATGATTTGCTTAGGCTTCTCTTTGAAAGTCCAGGCGGGCTGTCGAGGAAGATGTATCTCGGGGCAAAGTGGGTTGATGGAAAGAACCATGGTCATTGACAGTGAGAAAAGACTCCGAGAAACCGATCACCAGGAAGGATGCTGTGCCAAGGCCCATCTCAGCACAGTCCGAAGAGGACGAGGAAGATGTCTGGTAGAATGGCAACTTGGTGGCCCTCGGGATTGATTAGCAGCAACTTGATAGGAGTGGAACGATACAGGAGCCTTCCATGAGGTAGAAGTGATCGGTATATCTCCTACAATTCGTACCCGTTCCTGTTGAGGAATTGCTCCTTCAACGCCTGACCTATCCTTCGCACGCCTTCCATGACTTGTTCCTCTTCCTCCCACGCCCAGCATAACCTCGCGCCCCTCCTCAACTGATCACTAGACGGTTTGCTTCCTCTGACCGACATCATTCCGGCGGACAGAAGCCGTACGTTGTATTGCTTTAATGCCACAGCTGCAACCTCATCCGCAACGATGCCTTCAGGAAACAAGATGTAGAGGAAGAATCCGCCAACGATCTCTTCGTCACCTTCGGAGCTCTTCACATGATATGAACGACCGACGTCGATCCGCACCCCCAATGGACCCAAGTATTCCTCTGTTACTTTCCGAAGTGTGGCACAGCGACTGCGGTAAGTCGGGATAAGGACATGCTGAATATGACGTTCAAGGGCCCCAGTCCGCAACATATGTTCGATCAATACAGAAGAGAATTGCCCTGGAGCGCCGCCTGATAATGTGGCTCCGCTAGAAATGAATCAGCAAGGTCAGTTTCACTCCACGAAGCCACAAATTTTATACTGACACTTGATTGAGTCGGAAAATGAACGCAGGAGTCGCTTCGGCCCATCCACACCTCATGCCAGGTCCGACAACCTTCGAGAAGGATCCGTTACTGATCGCATTTCCCCATTCCCTGTCGCCCCCCGATAATGAGTTGTCGACGTCTACGAGCCGGGGCGGAGGCGGAGGAGTCAGGCAAGAATGATGGGAGGTGCCACTCGTGACGGTGAACTCCCTCCATTCAGCTTCACTTGTCCACGACAGAAAGTCATAGCAATCGTCCGTGATAATGAGGGCATTGACTTCCCTTGCAAGCCGTATCAGAGCTTCCCTCCGCGCCAACGTATAAGTCTTTGCGCTAGGGTTGCTGAAGGTGGGAACAAGGTAAATCACATGGCGGTAGAGCCGGGGATACTGGGGTGAACGCTTGTACGGCGTTCCCAGCGCTGCTTCTTCACTTTCCACAACTTCGATTCGTTTTCGCAAGAAGTCCACATCCAAACCCTCCTCATCCTCTGGTACACCAACAAGACGATCTTGAAATCCCGCATCTTCGAATACCGTGCAGGCAAGGAAATAGGTCGGTTCAACCATCCACACACGGCGAGTATAAGCGGGGTCGGTGAATGCGGCCATGATACAAGCCAGCGTGTTTGACGCCCCGGCGGTGATGCAGATGCGGTCAGGCGATATGGGATCGACAATCCCATCCTCTGATCCCGCTGGCGGTGATCGTAAACGATACAAACGAGATAGCCATTCGGCACAACCTCTTCGCAGTGCAGGGTCGCCAATGTTTGGTCCGTACAGCATGGCATCTGTCGCTCGTGCCGAGCTAGAGAGTGTTGCTTCAGCAGCAGCTAGGAGTGCCTGGCTAGGAAGAAGTCGCGGCGATGGCCATCCCTTCTGGAGATTGATATGTGGCTGTGGTATCGCTGGGTTCTGAGTTTCTACCTCCATGCTTGTGGCGACTGCGCTGTCTTCCTATGTTCAGCAATGGACCGACCGAGATACGACGGTCTTGCAGGTGACATATTGAAGATTTTTCGGAATTGAAATTCTAGTCCACCAGAGTCCCGGCTGACCCTCACCGGAAGACTGTCGGCCTGAAGGGCGAAAAGCCACGAGGCAGCACAGGACCAGGCTCCATCCTTGAAGACATCGATGCCGCGAGACAAGCTTGACGGTACCGCAATGTTGGGCGATGTCGATTGTGGCAGGCCCTGCTGGGTTAGGAGCAGAGTGACTTTGGACAGACGGCGATTGAAAACTCCGTCGGACTTCTTCTAGTCCTATCGTCCGAAGGCAGAGATCCACCTTCTCCTCACGATCTGCAGCACTTCGTTTAGCATTCTTCAACGAGCACATTCAGATGTCTGCAGAGGCCGCTTGCGAATACAGGAAGCGGCATGCTCGGAGGACAATGTGCGACTGGAACACTGCCGTCAGCACCCCTGGTGACCACGGAATCGCGATGGCTCTCCGTCGTGCGATGGGAATGGACTCCAGTCTTGACGAGCGGCAGCAGCTCTCCAGAAGGTCTCGGCTGATTTCAAACTCCCTCTCTGGCTCTTGGACATCTTGTCGTTGTGAAGTATCGCGTTTTTGAATTCTGCAAGCTTCATCATGCCCCAAACCAAATTGTCTCTTGATGCTGAACAAGCGGCCTTCGACGAGGATGTGGCGGCAATCAAGGCGTGGTGGACGTCAAGCTCCAAGCAGCGCCAAATGAAGCGGTAGGACCTCTCTCTGGCACGTCTGGTTATCCACCTAATGACTGAAAGGCCGTATCCAGCGGAGCGCATTGCCGCGCTTCGTAGCTCCATCAAGCAGAAGTACCCCTCCAGCGACATGGCGCTGAAGTTGTGGGATCAGATGAACGAGCATCAGAAGAATGGGACCTGCGAGCTAACATTCGGCTGCACCGACCCGTTGCAGGCGGGTGTCATGGCCAAGCACCAGCAGGTATGAGCAACAACATCTGGCGCTTCTCATCATACGCCCGCCCGCACTTGCCTGACTGACAACACTTAAGACAATATACGTTTCGGGCGCATTGTGCGGATACTCCCAAGTTAGCCAGCCGGGCATGGACCATGCAGACTACCCGTGGGACACGGTCCCTGCTGCGGTGAACAAGATCTTCCGCTCCCAGCAATGGCAGGACCAACGGCAGCGACAATTCCGCTTCCTGTGTCCCAAGGCCGAACGGGAAGGTTTGGAGAACTTTGACTTCCTGACGCCCATTGTGGCCGACGGTGATATGGGGTTTGGCGGTCTTACGCACACCATGAAGATGACAAGAGCTTTTGTCGAGGCTGGTGTTGCCATGTTCCACCTCGACGATCTAGCCATCGGTATGCTTGCCTCTCTTCCCCACATCCCCATAGTCACGTGTTAGCGGTACACCAGTCACTGACTCGGCTTTTGTTGAAGGCGCCAAAAAGTTCACCACCGGCGAAGGCCGAACCGTCATCCCTACAAGCGAGTATCTGTCGCGTCTGACGGCTGCAAGGACGCAAATCGACATCATGGGCGCTGAAACTGTAAGACCTAACTTAGTCTGAATGTGCACGCATGTACTGGAACCACACCTAACCTCATACATTCCAGATCCTGATGTGCCGCTGTGACACCGACAACGCAGGCTATATCACCTCAGTAATCGACGCCCGCGACCACGCATACGTCTTGGGCGCGACCAAGCCGGTCGAACCGCTTACCTCTGTCCTATCTCACGCTCTTGCCAGCGGCGCCGACTACCTCCAAGGGCAAAAGGACTGGATCGCCTCGGCAGAACTCAAGACTTTCGATGACGCCGTCGCTACGCATGCCGCATCATCCCCAGACAGTGTTGCCGCGTACAAAGCCGCCGTGCAGAATCCTTGTTCAGCAGGATCAGCATCGGCACTCTCCCTCAAGGACCGCCGGGCCCTGGCCGCTCAGCATCTCCCCAAAGACGTTTACTCGACACTCTTCTTCGACTGGGACCTCGCCCGCACACCCGAGGGGTCGTATCGCTTCGCGCCGACCGTCGACGCCGTCATCGGCCGCGCCCTGCTCGCCGCAAATCTGGGAGAAGTCACCTGGGCGCGCATGGACTACCCCATTCCCTCCGACATCGACGCGTTCCACAATGCCGTTCGTGCCGTGCACCCGGATCGCAAGTTCGGCTTCGGGTACACCGGCGGCTTCGACTGGTTGAAAGCAGGCTGGACGGCGGAAGAAGTCAAGGAGTTCCCCTGGACCAGTTCCAGGAGATACGGCATCGTGTGGCACGTGCAGCCCATCTGGGCGCTTCAGGGCCAGCGGCGTGCCGTCGAGGACTTCTCAAAGCTTTGGCAAAAGGGCGGTCTTGCGGCATATCTGAACGTCGTCCAGGCCAGGGAGTTGGGCACTAGTTACCCTGGCTTGACGGCCAGGACGGACGCAAGAGGGGACTGCGAGGATGGAGAACAGGACAAAGACAAGGACTCTGGGTATGCCAGGTTCAAGTTCTCCGGCGCGTATTTGGCGGATGCGCTGTTGGAGACGGCGACCATGGGCATTGACGGCGTCCAGAAAGGTTTGTTGATGGGCGAGGGCGTCGTCAAGGGTCCCAAGGTCAATAGATTTGGGTAGACTAGACATCGAATGCGCATGCGAGAATTCACCCCCACGAGCTACCATTGGCGGCCTCCTAACGATATCATGAAACGCGCATTGCTCTTACTCGACTCCTCGCGTCAAGAAAAGAGAGAACCTTTGTCTTCACTGTCCGCACTTGCTTCGTATCTAGATAAATGTGTGTACAACATCACAATAACTCAACAGCAGGGCGAAAGAGAAACTACCGTGTTGACTCAATATCCGCCAATCGGCAGAGATTTGTAGCAGCTCTACGCATGCGAAGACAACCAACCCGCCGGTAGCACAAGAACTGGCGAGTCTGGCTTCAAGGAATCCGTATTGTTTTTCCAGTACACCGAAGTGAAACAGAAATGAGAGCTATCTACAAACAAGAACCACCATCAACTGAAGAGCCGCAATTTACGGGGCGCTCCATTTTCAATCACTAGGTATATCAGAGCCTTCACTCTTTCTCGATTACCAAATGTATCGGAAGTGCTATGCATTGTTTAGACAGGAGATTCATGTGAAGGATATGCATGTACATACCAAGTTCTGCTTATCGGTCAGATCCTTGAAATCGGTGTCTTGGTGCACAACCTCGTTGGCGGCAGCATCTCGCGCGTTGCGACGTTTGTTCTCCCACCAGCATAGGAACATGTAAATGCTGATGGTGATCAGAGAGAGAATGTACGATCCCAAAATAGCCCCGAAACCAAGAGGATACAGCGGCGCTTGGTTCGTCTTGAAGAATTGTGGAGAGACGATGTTCGACACGCAGTAGGAGATGAACATCATGGCGTTGACGGTGACCTTTTTGGTGTGGCCCTGCAGAAAGACATCTTAGTATATCCCCGGAGGGAATGAAATACTCAAAGGATCCGACTGAAAGCCAGACTTACCGCAGTGTTCGCTCCAACAACACTCAGGCCCACGATGTATGGACCTAGGTAGAAAAAGGACAAGTACATGGCGGCAAGACGGCTGTGATATGCCGTCAGAGGGAGCGTGTACAGGAAGACGGCAGCGATGAGTCCGACGATGATGCCAAACATCATGAACGCCCCGCGAAGGTGGTACTGGGGAAGGTATTTGGCGGCAAGGAAGACTCCGCCGTTGCAGATGTAGCTGGATGCAGTCTGGACGATGCCGTTCGGGATGGTGAGGAGGGCAGAACGTTGTGAGGTGTAGCCTAAACCCTTCACGATCAAGGGCGAAAAGTTCGTGAGACCGCCGTTGGGAATGCTGATCCAGATGTTGAACAGAAACATGAGCCAGACACGGATGTCGAGGAGGGCTTCAATGAATTGCTCCCTTTTGAACGTCTTATTCTCGATGCCTTGGAATGACAGTCAGTGCTAACGACCAGTCAAGACTGGGAGTCGGCTTACCGGTCTGATTAACTCGCACCCGGTCGATAGCGATGGCCTTCTCTCTTTCATTTATGAACTTGGCTTTGACCGGGTTGTCAGGAAGGAAGATGCCAACCACAATTCCATAGGCGAATGTCATGGCTCCACAGATCCAGAAGAAGCTCTGCCAGACATGGAAGTTATCTGTTTTGATGAATCCGATCCTGCATGGTGAAAGACTGTCAATATGTATGGCCGCGAACTTCGTTGTCCAGCGTTGACTCACGCATAGCCGATAGGGCCAGTAAAGCATGTTGAGAGCCCAGTGTACATCAGCCCGTAGCGCAACGATTGCTCCCTAAGCAAGAGTTTAGTCAACCATTTCGTGTTGTCCCTTTGATAGCACTTACGATCGTGTGTACCCTACAAACCGTCAGCAAGCTGTTCGTTGTTCTCGAGAGGAAAGAGGCATAAGACTCGTGCTGGAGTGAGGAATTACTCAGACTTACACATTGAGAGGACCAGCATATTGCCTGGGACGATTGGTGCCTCAAGCAAACCGAGCAGAAAGCGGCATGCCATGAGTTGCGAGAAGGAGTTGACGAAACCCGATCCGATCAGCAGCACGCCCCATAGCATCATGGCAACGGACATGGTCTTCGCAATGGGAAGCTTTTGTAGCAGCCCGCCAGCTGGGAAACACCAGACCATGTAGCCGAACTGTAACAAAAGATTAGCAAGTCTGCCCCATTGGGATCGGAAGGATGGCTCACGTAAAAGACACTGCCAATCCATGAGTACTGATCCCCGACGAGATGGAGATCCGTCTTCAGACCGTAGAGAGCGGCAGTTGCGTGGCTGACTTTGTCCATGGCAGGCAGCAGAACATTGAACCAGAGGATCGGTATCAATCGTATGTCCAGCTTCCATCGAAGTCGCCATACCTCCCGCGAGGTGTAGCCCTCACCGCCCTGAAACATCTCGGCGAGTTCAGCGGCGACATCTTCTTTGGCGAGATCGTGCTGGTGATGTTTGGTACTCAAATCGTAGACTTCGCCAACATCGTTGTGGGATTCGGGCTGGGATCGCTGTCCCGTAGATGATATGGGCTCGATCTTCTCCATGGTGGTACCAGGAATATTTTGGTGATGTAGATGCAGGTGGCATGGTTCTCCCGAGCATTTTATCCATTCTGGTCTTGGTCGAAGGCGAGTTAGGACCTTGCCATCCTCGAGGTCTATCCTCAAGAGCTCATCGGGCGACCAAAGTCCGATAACAAGGGAGAGGAGCGGGGCGCAACTAGAACACCAATCTGCTCAGGGCTGGATCATGGTATGATAAGACAAGCGGGATAGAGGTGATGACCTTGCAATGAAGCCTTATCAGCACCGTTCATACGGAGTAGTGATATCCGTATCTGTTGTCAGGCCGTTGTCGAGGCCGAAATGTAGACTGTCAATGGTTGTTGTATTGCTGTCGTCGTCCAACTCCGGGCGCTGCTCAATATGCGCTACGATAGCCCTGGTGAGCCCATGATGGCCTAGTGAGCCCCATCAATGATCGCGATGAGTCCCGTTGTGCCCATGTGCGTGCCGTGTGGTGCGTGTTGTTATCGTATCCAGGCTGTTCCGGGCCTCAACACCTCTTCCCCCGCTTATGGGCACCAATGGGCGATGTTCCCATTATCAACGGTCTCCGCCTACACGGCATCAATATCATGTCACCAACGTGGCACGCGATGGGTATCGCACTCTCGACTCCCCGATTCCTTCGACTTGGTTCAGATGCACCTAGCATAGTCCGAAAGCTGCTGATGGTAATGGGCCCTGGCTACCATGTTTGGCGACCTCCTCAACCGATCCAATACAATACCCATCGTTCAAAACGCACAAGCTGTCGGGATCTCCAGGACCGTCGAGCACACCTATGCGCAAGATAATCACTCTCTGCACCCAGCTAAGCGGCAGAGGGTATTGGCCTGCAAGAGATGCCGTCACCGTAAACAAAAGGTAGATTGCGCACTTTGTGTCCTATCGCGTCAGGACTGACATGTAAGTGCGATGGTGATGGTGAGAATCCATGCTCCAATTGCAGGAATGCCAACGAAGGTATGCCTCTCTCTGCCCGGCTACCGCAAGTTACGATGCCAATCCTGATACAGAATGCTCACCGACTGAACCAACGCTTTCGCGAACGCGATATAAGGCAGAGTAAGTCTTGATGGCAATTTGTCCATAGCTGCTTATCATGGTCGATGGCATGTAGCTATGTGCAATCTTTAGAACAACGCCTAGGTCAACTCGAGCGCCTCATTCCATCTGAAGCTCCGTCGCAAGCAGATGATTCTTCTTTGGCAGAAGACAGGCCTCGATATGAGAATGGACGACCCCCTCAGGAAGGTAACAGGCAAGAATTACGTGCACAGTCTTCCCTGGAGGTCGCAGCCGCGGACATGCCCTCGATCCATCATCAATCGACATCAACACATTCCGTAGTCGCTCCTTCTCATTCCCATGGACATCCTCAGGTGCTCGACACGACTTGTTCTGCGGCACAGTTTCATGGCAACGACTCCTCGCCAGCGCAGACTACCCGGTCTCAGAGCAGTCACGCGTCGGCAGCATCACCACATGCTTTTCAGAAAGACCGCGATTTATCTTTACAGCCTCTCGTCAACAGTGGCAGTAGTATTCCTGGTATACTGGTCAGTCTACCCGCGGTACAACGTGAGACTCGGGATTCACGGTCGGTCCCTCTGGAGCATTACTTGAACCAACTGGCAATATGGCCGGACTCAATTCCCACTCAAGTCGAGGATCACCTCGTCAATGTCTACTTCGACAATGCCAATAGGAGATGGCCCTTCCTCTTGAAGAATGTTTTCTATGGGTGGCATTTGGCCTGGAAGAGAAGATCAACTGAACAAGATCACAGAGATCTATGGCAAGGCTTTTTTGTAAACATGGTAGCTACTATCGTCCTCCATTCTGGATCCCTTTGCTGATGGAAAAGCTCTTCGCCGTCAGTCTGCTGCTTGATCCCAAAAACCCTCTGAGCGTGTCCTACACTTCGCAGGTATGAGGTCTGATGGAGAGTGAGTTAGTTGCGCTGACAGATCTAGAACTTCTACGACCAAGCGGTCAACAACCACCTACCTGCCGTTCTTCGACAACCAAGTCGCTTGCTACATGTTCAAGCGCATCTTATGATGTCTCTACATGCTCTGTTCTCACCGTCGACGGAGCAAATTGCTCTCATGATCTCCTCTGCCGTCCGCTACTGCATTGTTGCTCAGTTTCACTTGGCCGATTCCGAACCAAAAGCGTTGGATGCTGAAACGCGCATGGAGGTACAGATGCGGCGAAGAGCATTTTGGGTTGCATACGGTCTGGACCGCCTGGCTTGTGGTGTGTTGCGACTACCATTTTCCATTGCGGATGACAACATTACTGTCCCGGTAGGCGTAGTGCACCTCAGTCACTGAACACGGCTGACTGGAGAAGCTCTTCGACAACATGGACGACTCGGCTCTTTTGGATGGCTCCTTCGCCTCCAATTCTCCCACTACATACACTTCTGTTTCGTCGGCCTTGCATCGAGAACGATGTTTCCAAATTCAGTCTGAAATTCTTAATGTTACCATGAGGGCCGACTTCGCCATGACCTTCGACTCCTTGTCGGACTGGAGATCTTATATTCTAACAAAGCTCGAGCATTGGAAGTCTCAACTCCAGGAGGCTGCAGACTCAGACAGCAAGAGTCCTACGGATGAGCGATGGATTCTAATCGTTTACAATCATTGTCTTCTCTACCTTCACATACCTACAAAGTCCAACGTCCGTGGTCCAGCGGGTGACTGGTCCATGAAAGCAAGCACTCAGACGATCCTGATCTTTCGCAAGTTTCAAGGCTATCGAACCATTCCTCACCCAATGCTAGGGGTAAGTGGATCGAGCCACTTGCGCAGGATCACACTGACATGCTCCAGCTTATCAGTCAGTTCTCGATCGGAATCACAATTCTATATTGTCTTTGGGCGACTCCGCCGAAGTTCAGGACGGAAGCATACAATTCCAAGCACGTCTTCGAAGCAATCAGGGCCTGTTCAAATAATCTCGCTATCATAACCGAAAGATGGGAGAGCACAAAGGATCTTTCAGATATCTTCGAGCTGCTAGCGACCGACATACCACTGGCGGAAAGCGACGTGGTTACTAGAGAGCGAGCGACAACATGCATCAGTTATGAGGCCGCAGAACAGATCCAGTCGAGGCTACCTCATGTCAAGTCATTAGTGCTGAATCAGGAGATCATCCGAATGATCGAGGAGATGGTCAGCGAAGACTTTCCCCGAGACGAGGATGTTCTCGCGGACATATATGTCGGTATGGGAGACAAACTCGATCTTTCTGCTACTGGTCTGCCAACACCGAGTCAAGCATTCTTCGCCAACAGCTTGCCTTTGTATCAATTCCCGAGTCCTTACATGCCGGGTGACTCAGCTGGCAATCATCTTGTCGCCCTCCCTTCCGGCCAGACTCTGGAGTTTCCTGGAAGCCTCTCTGGGTACGAAATGTACTGACATCTAGACCTTTGATGATGGTGATTAGGACATGGTTAGCCGCCCTTGGAGGGCAAAGACAGGTTCGAGCAGGCGCAATCTGAGCCGGGTATATACCGCGTGATTCGAGGCCGGTGTTGGCAGCTTTGGGACAGGCTGTTGTATGCACTGTACATAAGAAGCCATTCATTGTTCATCAAGAATGCTTGATACTGCAAAGTTGCCCCCACTTTCTCCAGGAATCCGCTATCCTCGTACTTTGGCTCAGAACGGAAGTGTTTTCCCAGCTTCACACGTCACGGCTATCCAATCCGTTCAAAACTTTCCATATCCTCTCGAAGATAATGGTGTAGGAACATCTGCCATTCCAACGGCCTACACTCCTTTTCACCTCTGAATCGACCCAAGATAGCCTGTCTAGACATACAAAATCCGTATCATCCAGACTCACCAGAAATGGCGTCCGGAACCGATCAAGCAGCTACTCGTACTAATTCCACTTCTCCAGTGGTCATCTCCGCCGAATCTCTGACCAGCCGCGCCCCTGAAACGTTCCCCAACGACAACAACGCCTCAGCGCCATCACCGTCGCGAGGGGATCTGACATGGCAGACATTATTCTCCTCATCGACGACACCGACGAATTCACTGACCGCCGGGTTAGCCACCTGTCCGCCTCGGACGGGGCATCTCTGCGCGCACCGCCACGAGCAGGCCGAGATATACTACGTCACCGAGGGTCGTGGGGTTGTCACGATCGACGGCGTCGAGAGCGAGGTGCGCCAGGGCAGTGCCGTGTTCATTCCCGGCAATGCAGAGCACGGGATTAGGAATGTCGGGGATGGCGAGTTGAAGTGGTTTTATGTCTTTGCTGCGGATAAGTTTGAGGATGTTGTCTATCGGTTCAGCTAGCTAGGGTAAGCTGGCTACGAGTATGTGTGCGAAGTCGTCTCATCATCTCTTCTTGTTATGATTTCAAACCGGCGATCCAATATCAGTAGCATTGTGCTGATGGTGTATTGTCGCGGAACAGAGATATTGCTTCCCGTGTTTCCTGCTCAAGTCACCCCCTGATTTGGCAAGCATGTCTGTTGAAAAGGCCGCACGTTATGCCCTGAGAGGATCGAGGAATGGAAACCTCAAGCTTCTTGGATACGATATTACTTCTCGGTCGATTTCGAATCAACCATTCGGTGTTCTAGCGCTTCATCGACGTCGTCCTGCTCAATCGGAGGGAGCTGTCGTGCTGCTTCTGGCTATGCATGAAGTCCTGACTGGCTGCTGTCATGTCTGGATGCCCGTGGTCGATGCTTTTCGAGGCCGATGTGTTGGCATTCACCGTTGCACCTGGCTGAGGTCAACTGATGGGGACTGGATTCCACACATCTGGTGATGCGACAGAGTTCGGGCGTGCAACAGCGCGGTGGCTCCGGCTCTCCCATTTAGGTGACAGTATTACCTGTCAAGAGCTCTTGCGCGAGCTCGGGCTGAGATCGTTGCTGTGAATTTCAGCCGAATCTGTCGTGTCGTATCAAGGCACTCCGTCCCCAACCTCGGGTTTTTCGCCCATAGACATTGTAACTAGAATCCATTAGTGGCGAGCCTTGTTGGCATACCCTAAGACTCGAGACCTACTAGTAAACGTAAGTGTGCATCTCTGGGTTCAGAAGTTCTTTCTTGGTTTGTGCGATGATGAACTTCAATTCGTCAGGATCTCCACCTAGTATGGTCGTGTATCCTCGCAACAGGTAGGCGTCAAGTCCGTGGACGAGACTGAAATCCTCAAAGGCGCCGAGTTCCTTGAGCCGCTTGTCTTTCGGCCATATCCCTTGCGGCACTTTGAAGATGTTTTGTTCCACATCGACAAAGCCGGCACGCTGCATCTTCTCTTTCCACGAAATGGGAGCGTGCAATGAAGCGTTCATGGCTTCGGCCATCTCGAAGAACAGCCTCTCGACTTCCTTCAGGTACATGTCCGGACGAAGTGAGCCGTCGTCTGATGTTGGAGTGGCATATGTCCCGCCAAGTTCCAAGTAAGCTCCAGGCCTAAGGTGGTCCTACGCCTGTTTGATCAGCCGGTCCCAGTCCCGTATCGCCATGATGAGCTCGCGAGCATGGATGTAGTCGAAGCTGTTTTCAGCGAACATCCAATTGTCTTCAATATCCAAAACCTCAAATTTGCAGTTGGCCGGAATCCACGTAGGCTGTACGGGAGCAATGTCCACACCGGTGACAATGGCCGACTCGTATTTATCGGCGGCCTCTATCGCCCAGATTCCAGAGCCTGTACCCAAGTCGAGAATGTTGCTCGGTAATTGCCGGACTGGGGCAAGATGTAGCCGATCGCCGATGATGAGTTTGAATTTGGTATGCTGTACTTCATTGCGTTCTTGCTCTTCCTCATCGATGGGCAGCCCATACAGATTTCTGCCGTAGGCTGGATACTTCCGACCATTCTCTTCTATACCTTCGCGGATGTACGACTGGATTGAAGTCACATAGCTTGTTGAAGTCGTAGATGACGGGGAGTCGTATGCTTCGTCTTCAAACTGCTCGTCTGCAGCCAGGCGATTGGCGGCGTCCCCGTTGTTTGCAGCCATCGAACCAGCAATGTACATTGGATAGGGAAGTCATGTCAAGAGTCCGTCAGAGGCCGGGGAGTGTTGAAACAAGATACGTCGAGAGTCCCCGCCTCTAAAGGTTGGACGGGTGAGCGCCGGCCCGAGGCCCTTCCCCCTCCATCCGTGCATCCCCGAAGGACCATGCTCCCTTTGCACTAGTCAGCACATTATCTCTTCATGTATGCATTGTCACCTTGCTTTTGCCGATGGTAAGGAGCACCCAATCATCCTGGTCTTCCAAAGAACTTGCCGCCAATTCTTTCAACAGTCGCCATGGCTTATCCCGATGCTGACATGGACATGGTTTCGAAGCTTTTGAAGGATGTGCACCAGAATGTGGAGTCATTCTCCTCCGGGAATTCGAAGGCACGGGAAGCCGCAATTGAGGCCTGTCGGTCACTCGCCTCGAGCCTCGAGACTCCTAGTGAGGCGGTCGTGAGGCTGACATGGGTCGAGGTCGGTCTGGAGTAACGTTGTTGGACAAGGTTGGATTTCTGACCTTGTATAGCCCAGCCATCTGGCAGCCCTACGTATGGCTGTCGACATGCGGCTCTTTGATCACCTTGTGGCGGAACAAAGCTCTCCAAAGAGTAGCGCCCAGCTTGCAGCAGCGTGCTCAGCGGAGCCATGGCTGGTTGGTCTGGCCTTCCTTTTATTGGCGTTGAATGCATCGACCCTGCTCCTCATGCTGACACAAGTTGAACGGCCAGGACGGACAATGAAACTTCTTGCTGCAATGGGCTCGGTTCGCGAAATCGACGCAGATTGCTATGTGACAAATCCATTTGCTCAAGCCATGACACAACAGCTGTTCAAAGACAGTGTTAAATTGATGTGGGTGGTTTCAGATGCAGACACAACTGATCGACGTTGGCTGACAGAGCTCGCCTTGTGGGCAAGCAGGCATGATGTGTGCATACCCATGAACTTGAAGACCGCCGAGTTTTTCAGGCAGCATGGCTACACAAGCCCGACAAACGGTCTCGATACACCAGCTCAACATGCGTACGGCGTCAAGGGAAAGACACATATGATAGATCTGCTCATTCAACATGGTCCAGAGCAAGGGCTTGCCAGCATGATGGCGACTTGGATGCTCGATCGGCCGCATTGGTCTGATGACAATCTTGGGTTCTATCCCGTCAAGGAGAGACTAATAGAAGGTGCTGCTGGCGGCGATGAGGCAGTATTTCTTGTCGACGTTGGAGGCAGCAAAGGGCACGATCTGACAAAGTTCCTCGCGAGGCATCCCTTCGACAGCTTCCCGGGCCGCCTGGTCTTGCAGGATCGTGCAGAGGTCATTGACTCAATACCTCAGGGTAGCTTGGGACCTGGTATACACTCCATGGCCCATGACTTCAACACCCCACAGCCGGTACAAGGCGAGTGCAATGCCACTGTGTATCGTAGTCTTCAAACAGGGTAGTCAGCTTTGCCGTCACAATTGTTCTGACAACAAACAGGTGCCAGGGTATACTTCCTCCACAGCATCATCCATGATTACCCAGACGACCGGTCGCGACTAATACTGAGACAGCTTGCTGCAGCCATGAAGAAGGACTACTCAAAGCTTCTTATATGGGATTTCGTGCTCCCAGATAAGGCTGCTGGTTCGACGTTGATCGCTCTTGATTGGGAAATGATGTCGTTCTACGCGGCTGGCGAGAGATCGGAGAGTCAATGGAAAGCATTACTCGAGAATGCTGGCTTGAAGGTCAACGGTGTCTGGACTTACAGTCATTTTGATCAAGCAGTAATTGAAGCTGAACTGGCCTGAGTGGCGGGAGATGTCGCAGTGAATTCATCCAAGACTTGTGGCGTGGACGATATAGCATCGCAAAGTCGCGACAGAGTTTTAGCAACAGCAACATAGAATGAGTACCTCAGTTGCAGATTATGAATTCATTTGCAAGATCATCGTCCAAGTCATGCGTAATGGTAAGTTTCGAGCAGGAAGGATGTTGTCAGGAATTTTGGTGCGCAGCCTTGCATCCGTAGCCTTGTAACTACAGCCTTGTCACGGCGCCTGCTTTGATGTCATTTCAAAGTCTCCCGCGTTCATGGCCAACACGTTTGAGATTCACCCGTACACGATCACATTCAGGTCGACATATCCCAAAGACATGCCCGATGAGGCTGAATCGGCTGCCATATGCGAAGCCATTGCAGATGGCACCTTTCCACAATCCGAACAACTGCTGACCTCCGAATTGTCCGCCGAAACCATCCCCTTACTGCTCGAACGTATCTCCAAGACTCGAAGCGAGATCAGTGAGGAGATCAAAGCCACAAGCAAAGATGATGCCGGAGATGTTGATCAGTGGATTGCACAAGCCAAAAAGGTCCAAGAAGATATTGCACGGTGTAAGGAAGAGTCGAAACGCATAGTCGAGGAACACCAGCATGTTCAGGCGTTACGAGACGAAGCCACCGACTATGAGCGGAAAGTCGAGCTTCTGGAAGCAGAGATTGGCTTTACAGAAACGCTGAGGAAAGAGCTAGACTCTGCAAATGCTGCCACAGAAGCACTGCGGGAAGTGGAAGATTGTTTGTTGAAAGGCGATCCCTGTGCGGCTGCTGCGAAGATTCAAGAGCTGGATAAGAAGACAAAGAACACCCTGAAATCTAGGACGTCTACGATCCTCAGGGACTTGAGGGATGAATTACGGCTGAAGGCTAGGGTGCAACTGGAAACGAAGTTGAATCTTCAGATCTCTATCCACAGAGATCAAGACGAAGCTTGCATCAGCGTTCGGCCAGATGAACTCGATGGCTCAGCGACCAATTCAGGCGTTCTGCTCCGAGCTCTGGACCAGCTGGGCGACTCACATGACTCGCTCGAGCCTTTGAAGGACAAGCTCAAAGCCTTTGTACTGCAACCGCTAAGGCAATCGAGTCGGTTGAGAATGACAACCTACGAGGTGGGAGACAGTAGTATCAGAATCCAACTCGGTAGGGAAGGATCTTCTACAGAGACGGCATTGGACTTCGTCCTGGCTTTTCTGAAATTTTTGCAGTCGTCAGTTGCCAGCACGATACGCTTAGCAGCGGCAAAGGCAATCATGTCTGATTTGATGACGCTTTTGGTTAATGATTGGCTCAATCCTGGGCTGCCCACGGATCTCACGATGCTTGATGGACTCGACGACCTGCAAGCACGAGTGATAAGACTATTGAAAGAGCTCGAGTCATTGCAATGGGAGGGACAGAAGCAGCTTCAAGATTGGATCGAGGACATTCCACGTGCTTGGCTGAACAAGCGCAAGGCAGCCACGCTTGACGCTGTTCGCAAGGCATTTGTGGCTTCTAAGGGGACCCTGCGGCAGGTAGAGAGGGTTGAACGACAAACCATGCCCACGAGAACGGAAGAGCACGGCAGCGAAGCAGAGGGAGAAACAAATGATTGGGACGTAAATTGGGATGATGACAACAAAGAGAAGCAGGCAAGTAAAGAATTGGCAGAGGCAGAAGAAGATGAAGACGCTAGCGGATGGGGCTTCGATGACGAAGACGATACCGAGAGTAATGCCAAAGCAAATGATGAGGATAAGGATGGTGCCTTGACAAATCCCGACGAGGAAGATGGTGGTGACGCATGGGGCTGGGGTGATGACAGTCCTCTTGAGACCAAGTCGGAGCCACCAACCAAGGACGACCACAAACAACCGAACGGCGCCAAAGACACAAAACAGGAGGAGCAGGAAGTCACCCTGACCGAACTCTACAGCATTACCGATATTCCGGACCACCTGGTCCAGATCATAGGCAAAGACATATCTGACGCCCAGACTATCCTCGAAACTGGGCACGACGGACTCAACTCGTCGTCAGCATCGAGGGGTCTACTTGCTCTTCCCACATTAGCTCTGGCAATGTTCCGCGCCACGGCACCAAGTTACTACGGGTCATCACCTTCTCTGACCGACATCCACCGGTACAACGACTCACTGTACATTGCCGAACGCCTGCGCGGCATGAGCGTGGACGGTAGGATGCCCAACGTTGACTCCGACGTCAAAGCAATGGAGAAATTTGCCCGGCTTGCATATTCAAAGGAAATGGAAACCCAACGACTCATTGTCTGGGATCTCCTCGAAGGCGCACAAGGCTTCACGTCGTGCACGCAGTTCCCCTACTCGCAAGAAATTGAAAACGCCGTGTCGGCCGTGGTCGACCGGATTCGCGCTCTCCACATAACCTGGAGACCAATCCTCTCCACGTCCGCGCTGATGCAGAGTATCGGCTCGCTGGTGACTATGGTCATCGGCAAAGTCATTGACTCGATCGAGGAAATGGAAGATATATCGGAGCCCGAGTCACGCCGATTGACGGCCTTTTGTCAACAGATCGCTTCACTGGACGATCTGTTCCTCTCGTCGCCGCCTAGCGCGGAAGAGCAGAAACACGACCCCGTCCCGATGACAGCTGTGTACGTCACGAATTGGCTCAAGTTTCAGTATCTGATCAATATCCTGGAGAGCTCGCTGGTGGATATCAAGTATCTATGGACCGAGGGCGAGTTGAGCTTGGAATTTTCGGCCGATGAGGTGGTCGATCTGATCAGGGCGCTGTTTGCCGAAAGTGCCCATAGGAGGAGTGCGATCGCCTCGATCAAAGGGGGTAGGAGTTCAAGGTGACCGAGATTGAAACATGGAAACATGGCAGTAACGGCAGTTGTTTTGTCATTGAATATAATAGGATTCCGGCCACGCGTCCTTCGTGCCAGACCCGATCTGCTCGCTGTACGAACCCATAAAATATCATACTCATCAGGGTCATATTCGTGTCCCGGAAATCCGTACATCCTGTGGGAAACAGAACGCCACCCTCCACAGCAACTCCATACGGTACTCAGCAAAAGAATTTGTAAATCTTCTTCCACGTCGGCCAATTCAGCCTGTCGGCCCTTTCTTCGGCAAGGAGAGTTTTGATATTCATTTCTCGCTTGCCGGTGAAAACATCCATGTCCCTCGCCCTGATGATACTCGTCCTCATGTACAGCTTGTAGCCGACGTACATGACGATGACAACGGGCGCGGCCAGATACGCCTGGAAAAAGTTGATGACGAGATAACTCGGCGAGTCGCTGGCGTACCCGACGGGCCTGAAACCGGTCCAGAACTGCGCGATCAACACGAGGATATTGAAAATCAGGCCGACCCAAGACCCCACGACGCCCACGGGGCTGCGGAACGCGAGTTCGTCGAGCGTGTGGCCTTGTAGGGCCCAGGCCTTGCGGAAGCGGATGTGCGCGAGGCATATGCTGCCCCAGGTGAAGATGGAGGAGAGGCCCGAGAGCGCCAGCATCCAGTTGAATGCGTCTTGCTGCTTGTGCGAGGCGGCGAGGAAGGCGAGCAGGCCCAGCACCGAGGCGATGATGATGGCGTACAGGGGCCGGCCCTTGCGGTCGATGTAGGCCAGGAAAGACGGGGCTTGGCGCTGTTCGGCGAGCGCGGCCAGAGTGCGTGAGGAGCCGTAGATGGATGAGTTGCCGACGGACAGGACGGAGATCATGATGACCACGTTCATGACCGAAGGGAGGACGGAGATGCCGGCGTTTTGGATCGAGATTACAAACGGTGATGCTCTGCATAGATGAACGGGTTAGTCGGTGCCTGGGAAAAAAAAAAGGAGGGGGGGGGGCAGGGGGCAGAAGACTTGGGCTGACGCTGAGAGGAAAATAGCATGATTCCAACGCAGCGAGGTACTGGTCCAAAGAAGAGAAAGTGGTCGTGGACATGGGTCGAGAAAAGGAAAGAAGGCGACATACTTGGAA